>NC_054386.1:37670868-37970868 GCF_017654675.1 Xenopus laevis | reverse complement strand
ACACCAACAGGCAACAGTCTGTGCCTCTATAGAGAGCAGCACCCAATGACTGGAAGCGCTCCGTGCCCGCTGTGTCCCATATCTGCCACCAAAATCCAAGCCTTGTGAGTTCAGGAATGTGTCTTCTATAAAACTAGTCTCTCTCTTTACTTCCTGCAGTTCTAATTGTTTGGGATTCTGGGCTAAACGAATGGAACGTTAGGAAACTGGCTGTACACATGGCGCCTTTTTGTTCAGCCTGCATGCTGATAGGCTAGATACTATATTATATATACAAGAGAAAATTAATTCATATTTACGGGAATTTTCTTTTCCTGGCCATCCTCCCCATCAGCATGGAAAAAAATGATGGGTAATCTCCTACTGCGTCCCAGCCTGGACAGAAGAAATTGTTAATTTTCCACAACCATAAAGCCCACCTCTTCCTATTCCTCCTCAATAGGTCACAATAGGGCGGGCATGTTGACAGGGAAGATGGCCAGGAGAGAAAATTCCGGTAAGTATCAATTAATTTTCTCTTTTCTTGGTCATCCCCCGTCAACATGGAAAAATACACTGACGGGTTATACCCAAGCAATCAGAACAAGGAACAGCAGATAATAATGCTCAAATTTATTATACAGCATAACCAGAAAAAAAGAACTCATTGCCTGAACTGGGCCTGAGAAGAAGACATCACATCTAATCTGTAATGTCTAATGAATGCATTGGGTGTGCCCCAAGTTGCTGCCCTGCAGTTCACCTCAGACGAGACTCCTGCCTCTGCTGCCCAAGCGGTCACCATACCACGAGCAGAATGTGCCTTAACTCCCTTAGGTAGAGAGCTGTCCTGCTCCTTATATGCTCTTGATATGGCCTTGACTATCCAGGAACTCAGAGTGGACTTAGCAGCTGGCTCCCCTTTCCTTTACCCAGCGGGAATAACAAAAAGCATTCTTGACTTCCTGAAGCTCTCTATTCGTTTGATGTATATTTCTAAGCATCTCTTGACAAATCTTTTAAATGGGAAGATGTAGGAAGCTGAAAAGAAAGTAAAGTAATTGGCTCATTGATGTGAAACTTAGTCACAACCTTAGGAAGGAAACTGAAAACGGTCTAAGGTACACCTTTTTCTCATGAAAAACGGTATAAGGAGGATCCGCCTAAAGTGCCTGGAGTTCGGAAATCCTGTGAACTGACGTAATGGTAACCAAAAAGAAAGTTTTTAAGGTAAGTAACCATAAAGGAACCTGCTCCAGAGGTTTGAAAGGTTTGGCCAACAAGACTTTCAATGCAAGTGGAAGATCCCAGCTGGGACAAATGGGCCTAGTTGAAGGCCGAATTCTCTTTACTCCCTGAAAAATCTCTATATTAGTGGTTCTTTGGATCATCTCTTCTCCAGAACTGCATATAAAACTGAAATCTGGCCCTTCAAAGTACTAAGGCCTAATTCTTTCTGAAGTCCTTACTGGAGAAACTCCAAAATATTTGACACAGAGGGTGTCAAAGGATTGAGGCATTTGCTTGAAGCCCAAGACTTAAAAGGTTTCCCAAACCCTGTGATATTTGGCTTTAGTGTTACTCTTCCTGGCCCTAACTAGGGTCTCGATCACTGAATCAGAACAGTCATATTATTTTAGGATTCTCCTCTCAACCTCCAGGCCATCAGCCTGAAACTCATTGGATTGAGATTTCTAATTTCCCTGAAGTAGAAGGTCTCTGGTTTGCGGAATTGGTAATGGATCCACAATTGATAAGTACTACAAAAGTGGATACCAGGACCTTCTGGACCAGTTGGGGAGGATCGCTCTCACTTCCATTTTTGAACTCAAAATCTTCTGTAAAACTCTTAGTATTACCGGTACTAGGGGAAACACATAAGCAAATAGACCCTCTCAATTCTTGGAGAAGGCATCTACTGCTGCTGCTCCTGGACAATGGGCCCTGGAAAAAAATACTGAAAGCTTGGCATTCTGATTTGTCACCATGAGATCCCCCTGTGAGCAACACCAAATAGATGTTATCCAGAGAAAAACTTCCTGGTTCAGTTCCCATTCCCCCTTAGGTAAATGGTGAAGGCTCAGATAGTCCAGCCACGAATTCTGAACACCCGGAATGTGTTAAGCAGTAAGGTCTGACCTGAGCCCACTGCATTATTGGTGTTGTCTCTCTGAAAAGAGTTTTGCTCCTTGTTCCTCGCTGGCCTTTGATAAATGCCACAGCTTAGGAATTGTCTGTCCTGACTTTCAATGAGGAACCCAGAATGATCTTCTTGAAGGCCAGAAGTGCTTGCAAGATTGCCCGGATCTTCATGGAGATACCATACCCAGAATTGTATCTATCTGAGCCCCCAAGTAGACCATCCTCTGAACTGGTATCAGTTGACTCTTGGCAACATTTATGATCAAGCCAAATTTCTCCAGAACAGCCTTGGTTTTGTAAACGTTGGCAGATAACATCCTCGGATCTCTTATTACAAGAAGTAAGTCATCCAGATAATGATAAACCTCTATCCTCTCTAAGGTAGGTTTTAAAGATCTCTTATTACAAGAAGTAAGTCATCCAGATAATGATAAACCTCTATCCTCTCTAAGGTAGGTTTTAAAGAAAATTCAAACAGGTAGCCTCAGTGTCGGACTGGCCTGGCGGGACACCGGGAAAAAACCCAGTGGGCCCCGACCCTTAATGGGCCCCGCCGGGCCAGACCCCTCTCCCGATCTACAAAAAAAAGTTTGTTTTTTCACTCAGGATGCAGCCTTCATACATGCACGCTCGGCGCATCACATTCTGGGGGGGCACGTCACAATAGGGAGTAATCCCGGTGGGCCCCGGGCCCCCCAGTCCGACCCTGGGTAGCCTCTTTGGATTGTAGTGACTACCCACACATCGGAAAATTCTTTGGCTCATTCTCCCTGAAAGGCCCCTACAGGGGGATGGGTAGAGGGACCTTCATTGAGCCTTTGAAGAGGACCTTGGGGACCTCGGAGGTCTAACTCTGGACTTGAAGGCGGTCTGACCTGAGCACCAAGAAATCTCTTCCGAATCTGAATCCCTTGAAATCATCTCTTCTCCAAAAGGAATTCTCTGGACACCTCTTGAAGTTATCACAAAAGGTACTCTTGCCCCCAGGAGATTAATATAATGTCATCCAGGGCCTTCCCAAATAACTTCTTACCCTCATAGGGCAATTTGCAAAATGAATTCTTGGAAGCGGTGTCAGCAAACCAAGATCTTACCCAAAGGGCTCTATGTGCTGCTACCGCAAAAGACATCAAACGAGCAGACTTTACCAAATCCAACGATACTTGAAGGCAGAAATTGGAAGCTAATCTGAAGTCTTCTAAAAAATTCTCTTAACAGCTTGTTCCAAATTCTCTGCCCACAGGGAGCTCGCTTTTGTAACTGACACCAAATCTATACAAGGCTTACAGGCTGCTCCCGCTGACATATAACACTTCAGCTCAGTCTCCATGCAGCGGTCCATAGGATGCTTTAAAGCAGATATATCATCTATGGGCAATGCTGTCTTCCTTGACAATCTTGCCACCGGGAGCATCCACTGAAGGAGGTGTATTCAAAATGTCTTGGATATCATCTGAGAAGGGATATAACTTCTCAATTCTTCTTTCAGCTGTAATTCTCTTAAAAATGTTAGCCCATTTCAAATGGAGTAACTCCTGCGGCTCCTTATGGATAGGAAAAGCTACTTCAGCTTTCTTGGAAAACAGAAGGGAGGTAGAAGGCTGATCTGGATCTTCCAAATTTAGAAGGCATCCGCTAGCTTTAATGAGCTGACTCAGATGCTTTTGATCAAATAAATAAGCAAAGTGGCAGAAGTAGAAGGAACAGCGTTATCCTGAGGGGAATCCCTGGCCACGGAAGGTTAACCTCTCTAGAGAGGTAGTCATCAGTCTTGACAGAATCTTTTATCTTTAACAGTAATATTATTACATGATCTGCATCTCCTCTCAGCATCCTGCTTTGCTCCTTCTGAAGAGCCCAGTAAGAAGAGAGATGAGGCACTATAAAAATAAGGGCATACATAAGCCACTATACAGGGGACATTCTTTTCGCAAACATAACATTGGAAGTTAGAAGTACTCACACTAGGAAATACTGCAGATGGAGTTCCCCCAAATACACGCTTTGGAGAC
This sequence comes from Xenopus laevis, assembly GCF_017654675.1. Taxonomy (NCBI): domain Eukaryota; kingdom Metazoa; phylum Chordata; class Amphibia; order Anura; family Pipidae; genus Xenopus; species Xenopus laevis. The sequence continues at coordinate 37,966,735 of NC_054386.1, read as the reverse complement.
TACAACCCCAAAGTGCACCAAACCCGTTAACAACCCAGTACTAATCTCCCAAAAATATGCTCTCACCATGGCCAACCATATAACCAGGGCAGAGAAATGGACCCACACACACACCACTGTGGCTAGATAAAAAACTAACCCCACTTAATAAACTACCCCCGCCTAAACCCTGGTTGGAAGCAGGGGTCTACATGTTGGGGCAGGTATGGTCTGATCAAGGTATAGCTTCATTCTCTTACCTTAGGGAAGCCTACTCAATCCCTCCCTTGCAATGGTTCACTTACCACAGAATTATAAGGGCAGTGCAGCAGTCCCTCGACTCCAGAAGTTGCCAGCTAGCAGTATCTCCAATGGTAGAAGTACTCATACTGGAGCAAACTGGCCACAAAATATCCATGTGTTATAAAGCCCTGATAACACACATAGTACAAAGAACCCCATTGAAAGCCAGGGACCGGTGGGAGGCCAATATAGATCAAATAACCAATGACCAATGGAACCAAGTGCTCCAAACCCCCCTGATGATTTCCCCCATATTGAAGTTTAGACTACTACTTGTACTTCATACACAGGGCTTATTACACGAGAACCCTCTTGCACAAGCTTAATGCTGAGATCTCCCCTATGTGTCTAAGATGCAACCTAGAAGAAGGGACTATATTACACACCTTCTGCTCCTGTACTAAAATAAAGCCATACTGGGAGGCAATAAAGGAGAGAATTATCAAATTGCTGGGGTTTGAGATACCGCTGGACCCAAAGTGGTACCTAATGGGAATGGACCTTCCAACTCTGTTGACCTGCCCGGCCAATAAAATACAGTTTCAAGCCCGTAGGCTTATAGCACAGCACTGGAAAGAAACAACTCCCCCCACATACCCTGAATGGGAAAAAGTTATCCAGGAAACACAAGCAGTTGAGCATTTAATAGTCAGAAATAATGGTACAATTAAACAACAGCTTAACATTTGGCAACTGTGGATACTGGAAAATGTATGAACTGCATGAAAACCACTGTAAGCTATAGACAGGCCTGTTGAATGTAAAATGCGAGCATATTATCTGGTTTGTATACTGCTGTAACATGACAATGCATTATCACTGCTGTATATGCAATTATTGTTCAAATAAACTTACCTGAACAAAAAAAAACAAGTACACACACTACAACATTGGAAGCGGCTCTTTACGGGGGAGCTGGATCCATCTTGCACATGAAAAAAACCAGCAGCAACAAGGGTAACACTGGCTTTGGTGCTAAACTTTTAAATTTTCAGCGGTCGTCTGGTGATGATTTCATCGCGCTGAAGCTAGAGTGCAACCTAGAACCTCGAATGTGGCAAACACTTCCAGCCGCACAGAGGATCCCCTTCCAGCCAATGCAATTGCCACACAGGACAGGGGCTGCGGGCAGAGAGAATCTCCCTAAGAACTGTGCCCGGTCATCTATGTGAGTAAGATTTTGCCTGGTTATACAGAGGGAACAATCTCTAACTGCATCCAGGCTGGGACAGAAGAAAAGACTGAGGAGGAATAGGAAGGGGTGGACTTTATGGGGTTGGAAAATTAACCATTTCTTCTGTCCAGGCTGGGAAGCAGTAGGAGACTACCCATCAGTGTATTTTTCCATGTTGACGGGGGATGGCCAGGAAATATAGAAAATTTAACTTCATACTTACCGAAATTTTCTTTTCCTGGTAACTATGGGCAGCCTTTACACTAAGGGTTCCCCTGCTTCCCAAAGCCGACAGGACAGGTTAATAATGAATTCTCTCCCAATCCACCAATCTTAATTATCTATAAATACTCCCCCTTCCCCCATCTGCCCCTTGTCTTTTAATGTCCGAGCAGCTAGTTGTTTGGGGAGGGGTTAGTGTAAAGGCTGCCCATAGTTACCAGGAAAAGAAAATTTCGGTAAGTATGAAGTTAAATTTTCTATTTCCCATGGTCACTATGGCAGCCTTTACACTAAGGGTGATATACCTTAGCAATCTACCTGGGAGAGGAAACAAACAGCTTAATATTTTTAATATTAATGCTGAAACCAAATATATTTTATTCACACACTGATTCCAAAACTTTAAGGCCAATATTAGCCCTCTGTGTGGAACGCACATCCAGATGGTAATGCTTCAGAAAAGTATTTGCAGAACTCCAAGAGGCTGCCTTGCATACTTCTTCCTTTGAGACTTCTGCCTGAAAAGCCCATGAAGCATTGATTGCCCTAGTGGAGTGTGCCTTAATTCCTTTTGGTAGCTGCACTTCAGCTTTTTCATAAGCCAGCTTAATGCAGTTAATTATCCACCTGCTTATTGTGGATTTCGAGGCTGCTTGTCCTCTCCTGCTTCCTGCTGGGATTACAAATAATTTGTTTGACTTTCTCCAAACTTTTGTTTTAGCCAAGTAGACTGATAAACATCTGACCATGTCTAAATTATGCCACTCCTTCTCCTGTTCTGACACAGGTTCTGGAAAGAAAGATGGTAACACCACTTCCTTATTTAAATAGTGCTCTTTTACTACTTTTGGTAAAAATTCTGGTACTGCTCTCAGCAATACTTTGTCAGCTTGAATCACAGTATAGGGTTCTTCTGATGAAAATGCCTGCAAATCAGCCACTCTTTTTGCTGAAGTAACTGCAACCAACAAGGTTGTCTTTAGCGTTAACAACATGTCTGAAATTGTCTCCAACGGTTCAAATGGCTCTGTGGCTAGTTTTTTTAAAACTAACGGCAAGCTCCAAGTTGCAGACAGTGTATTCGCTGGAGGTCTTAAATGAAGGACTCCTGACAAAAATTTTATAACTTTTTCATTTTTCGCCCATTGCCTCTCTGTCAGGATTGAAATAGCAGAGGTCTGAAGTTCAAAGTTCTCAGGCTCAGATTTTTGTCAAATCCATCTTGCAAAAAATCCAACACATGCGACACTGTCACTTGTTCCAAAGTACTTTCCCTGTCATGTAACCAAGACAGAAATATTTTCCAAATCCTCTGATAAGTCTTATTTGTGGATGATTTTCTCGATAAGTCTTATTTGTGGATGATTTTCTCGATGCCAACATTGTTTTTATTACTGCCTCTGAGAACCCTTCTTTTGTCAGCCTGATCCTTTCAACCTCCATGCCTTCAGCGATAACGTTTGCGGGTAAGGATGACTGATTGGCCCCTGCATCAACAAGTCTCATCTGCCCCAAAGATTCAGAGGTTCGTCTATCATCATAGACCTCAACAGTGGGTACCAGACCCTCCTGGGCCAATCGGGCAGTATTGCTATTATGTTGGCTTTCTCTTTCCTTATTTTCTTGAGTATCCTCGGGATCAAATGAATTGGGGGAAAAATGTATAATAGACCTTGTCTCCAGTCTTGAGCAAGAGCATCCATTGCCAACGATTGGCAACATTGATTCCTCGAGAAAAACTGATTCACTTTCCGATTCTTCCGAGTCGCCATTAAGTCTATCACTGGTTGTCCCCATTTCTGGACAATTTTGAGGAATACTTCTTGATTCAATTCCCACTCGTGTTTGCTGATTACACTGCGACTCAAGAAATCTGCTACTTGATTGTGCTTTCCCGGAATGTGCAGTGCAGTCATTTCCTGTAAATGTTGTTCTGCCCACCTCATAATGGGAATCATTTCCTCCAACAAACTCATGCTTCGAGTTCCTCCTTGCTTTTTTATATACATTACCGCTGCCAAATTGTCTACCTGTACCTTTAGACAAGACCCTCTCAGCTGGTGATGTAATCTTTGTATGGCTTTCCACACCGCTCTCAATTCTAATACATTGGATGACAGGTACTGTTCTTCCGTCTCCCACCTTCCTTGGAGCCAGGTTTGCCCCAGATGTGCTCCCCAGCCCCACGGGCTGGAATCTGTTGTTAACACTTCCCAATGAATTTCGTCCAAGGATTTCGCTCTCGCTAAGTTCACATCCTCTAACCACCACTTCATGTCTTGCTTCACTTGATTTGGAATGATCCACTTTTGATTCCAGGAGTGATTCGAGTGTCTCCATTGTTGAATGAAAACCTGCTGCAAAGGTCTTATATGCCACCTGGCCCACTTCACCATCGGCACCACTGAATTTAATAGACCGATTACACTGGATATCTCTCTCGCTGACATCACTACTGTCTGGATCAGACCCATAATCACTTTCCTTATCTTGATTTTCTTTTCTTCTGGTAGAGTTACAAGTGCTTGTTTCGTCAAAAACCTTGCCCCTAGATAGACTAAGTCCTGTGACGGTAGGAGTTGACTTTTTTCCATATTCAACTTCCACCCGTGCTTCTGAAGAATCTTCATTACTTTGTCTCGATGTTTTATCAATGTTGCCGGATCTCTTGCTCTTAAGAGGATGTCGTCTAAGTAATGATAGATTAAAATGCCTTCTTTCCTTATTTCCGCTATTAGCGCTTGTAACACTTTCGTAAACACTCGAGGTGACGTTGCTAGTCCAAATGGTAGGCATGTGAATTGGAAATGTAGATCTTCCCCAATTGCAAATCTGAGAAACTTCTGATGACTTTCTGCAATTGGAATATGTAAATAAGCATCTTTTAGATCCAGTGACAACATCCAATCCTGTAGGTGGATTTCTGCGATAATCGTCTGAAGAGACTCCATCTTGAATTTCTTTATTTTTAGACATGTGTTTATCGGTCTCAAATCCAACACCGGACGATAGTCTCCTGTTTTCTTCTCCAATAAAAACATCACTGAATAAATCCCTTTCTCTTGAACTCCCTTGGAACTGGAACAATTGCTCCATCTATGAGTAGCTGTTGTACATAATTCAACATGGTCTCCTTTTTCTTTTTCTGTACTGGGATTTCTGATGAAACAAACCAGTTGTGTTTTGGGGTTTTTTCGAACTCTAGGAAATAACCTCTTTGTATTGTTTGCAACACCCATTGATCTTTGATGGACTCTGTCCAGACCTCTACAAATTGTGATAGCCTTCTGGGTATTAGGGAGGACTGGACTGTCAAGTCCTCAGAACATTTTCTTGCTTTGGCCTCCAATTCTTGCACCTCTTCCTCTCTGCTGTCTAAAAAGAGAGTTTTGCCCTCCTTTCCACTGAGTAGCTGTGAAACCTTGTCTCGACGATCTGTTAAATGTTTTATCTTTATTAAAACGTCTATCCTGAAAATATTGTCTAGATTGACTGCTTTCTCCTTCTCTTGCCGGTGCTCGATCCTGTGGCAGGAAGACACTTTTTCCTCCTGTAACTTTTTTGATTATATCATCCAACTTTTCTCCAAACAGCATCGAACCCTCAAATGGTAAATTACAGAGACTTACTTTTGAAGTTGTATCTGCTAACCAAGATCTCAGCCACAATGCTCTCCTTGCAGCCACTGATAAAGCCATTGCTCTGGAAGATGCTTTAACCATATCCACTGAGGCCTCCGCTATGAAATCTGCAGCTAGTTTTACTTCCTCCAATGCATCTACAATACTTGCTCTGTTTACTCACTGTTTCAGAGCTGTTTCCACATTTTGTAACCAGCACTGCAATGCTCTTGACACTGATGTTAACGCTAGAGCTGGCTTTGCAGTAGCTCCCAAAGCCACATATGATTTTCTTAATGATGACTCCATTTTTTTATCCATTGGATTATAGAAAGCTGCCATTTCCTCTACTGGTAAAGCTGTTCTTCTGGACAATCGTGCAACCGCTGCATCTACTTTGGGAGGTTTATCCAGCACTTGTTCTTCTTGAGACGGCAAGGGATATTTCTTAAAAACTTTAGCTGGGATTGGATACTTTCCTTCAGTTTTTTCCCACTCTTTTGCTACAATCTCCTTTATCACTTCATGTATAGGAAAAGTAGCTCTGTCTCTTTTCAAAGATTTAAAGGGGTTAAATGAAGACGGTTGAGCATCCTGCTTCTCTGGCAATTCCAATTGTAACCTGACCGCTTTGATTAATGGTTCCACAAGTGACAAATCAAATAAGGACTTCGATTCTTCTTCTGCCAAATCCTCATCATCTGAATTTTCTGACAAGGCGAAATCTGGGTGCTGTTGAACATTTCTATACAGCGGCATTTCTGGCTCTTGCTCAAAATCTCCACTCTTTCTCTTTGTGGCTGTTTTAACTCCTTCAGCCACTGCTTCTCTAATCCATTTAATTATGTCTGCTGTATCTGCTGCAGTATCTCCAGCTAATCTTCTTGCACATCTATCACAAAATTTTGAATGTTTTTGTGCTTGATTTTGACATGCAGCACACACTTTATTTTTCTCTTTACTGCTCCTTTTTCTAGGTGAAGACACACTGCCAATAAATGAAAACATTCATTAACACCAATGCACTCTTTTCCCAAACACAAACCTACCTTAAATATGGCTCACCTCCTAACATTGCGGGCAGCAATTTCTGGGCTACTAGGCACCTGTGGCTCCATCTTGAGCTTTTACTCTAATTGCGAAGAAACAAACATGAGAGCCTTAAAACACAAAAGCCCCATAAAAACATAGCCTGAACTGTCCCTACCTTAGAACAGACAAAACCGCCACTCCTAACACAGCGTTTGGGCCTCCAGGACACGCTCCTTCCAAAGCGTGCTTTACACCTGCGCCGACTGATGATGTCACGCTGCCTGCGCCTGGAAGGAATGCATTCCACATTTGCCCATAAACAAAATGGCGTCACGGCTACTTCCTCCCTAACTTCGCGATGGAAAACAGCAAGAGAAGTTCCCTGGTGCCGCCCTCACCTGGTGTATCACTCAGGTATGAATACACGCTACCTCTGCTGCCTAGATTGAATCTGGCTCTTGCAAGAGGATCTTTTAGTAATCCCGGGCTGCCTAAAAACGGGATATTGGCTAGCTGCCTCCTCTGAGAGGCAGCACCCTGCAAAAGCCCTTCCAGGGAGAGAGGCTAACTCCCCAGGTCAATGGATCCCATTCTCCGGGTCCTGATGAGCCATAAAATAAAAATTTCCTGAGCTGAAAAGCCCATAAAAAACCAACCTTCCGTCAGCAGCGAGGACAGGAAAAAAGACAAGGGGCAGATGGCGGAAGGGGGAGTATTTATAGATAATTAAGATTGGTGGATTGGGAGAGAATTCATTATTAACCTGTCCTGTCGGCTTTGGGAAGCAGGGGAACCCTTAGTGTAAAGGCTGCCATAGTGACCATGGGAAATATATATATAAGCACGCAGTATGACCGTGACTCAAGACCCCACATACTGACCTGCACTGTCACAAACTTATCATTAACCCGTAACTCCTTCGTGAAGAAATCTGCGCCGATAGTCGCTCTGTAGTAGTTGGTAAACCGACAGTTGACATACTGGTTCATCAGTGCCGACTTTCCTGATCTGAATGCAAATGGAAGACAAGAAAATAATGTTTACTCTTATGGCTGTGTCCTTTCTCTGAAAAACTGGAGCACTGTCTTGCTTTATGGTAGAGATTCTGTTTCTATAACTGGGCTGTCTCCTCAGCAGTCTCAAGAGACACAGTAGTCTCAAATTTGTCTGCAGCCCCTTGTTTGCTGTAGTGAAGGTATTAATAGATTTCTGGACTACAGGTACCCTGGTCTGGGGTTCGTGTTAGCAGAAAACTGTACCCGCCCAGTGGAATTTTGAGTGAGCAGGGTCTGACTTGGCGGCCAGCATAGCAGGAAAAAACCTGGCAGGTACCCACCCTCGTGGGCCCCGCTGGGCCAGACCCTCTACCTGCAGAGGTTGGCTTCTGACCTCCCTCCCTGGCCCTCCACCACCTGCAAGAAAGTGGAGGTGCCCGAGGGGGTTGCGGCTAGGGCAGGGGGGTGTGGGGGTCCTGAGGCAGCAGCCCTGGTGGGGCCCGGGTGAGCAACCCTCTTTCTTCCTTCTTCCAGATGAGGGTAAAGAAAGGGCTTCACTCTCTCACAAGTGTCCCAGGCTGGTGCAATTTTCTGCTAACAGAAGCACTGGCTCAGGGGAACCGGTAAGTCAATATGGTCCTTGGGGGGGGGGGAGGTGCCCTAATATTTAGCACCACTTCTGGATTGATGCTTTCCTTTTCCTTTAAGAATCCCAGGTGCCAGGATATCTCTGTACCATAGAGCTTTCAATCTAATTATTAATATGAAAAATGGGTTGTATTTAAAGGGTGAGTGCATCTATGCTGTTTATTTTTCTCCACGGATGTGCCTAATGGAAACATTACTAGATGAATGGGTATTTATTTTCCTTCACTTTTGCTTTAATTGCTGGATCTGAGGTTATTGATTGCTCCATGTGCATGTTATTGCCTAGCCTGTGTAGCCACTGCTTCTATAGGTTTCCTATTCTGTTACAATGCCAGTCATTCAGAAGGGCAAGATCCCATCAGCCAAAAGACACTATAAATCTATGTCAACATAGGTATTCCTCTGCACTAAGCACAATGCTGCCAAAAGATTGTGAAGCTGCAGTGACCCTATAAATACTCTAAGGGGTTTTGGTCTCAACAATTCCGCTTTATGCATTCAGTGGGACCGAATTTTGTTGGCTGAGGATTCTGGGACCTTGTAGTTTCACACTTACCCTGCATTCCCAATGAGAAGAAGCTTGATGTGCTTCCTGTGGAACATGGCGGAAGCCTTTCAGACAAGAGAGAGCAGGAGCCAGGAAGAGCTCTGTCTGAAAAGGAGACATAATCAGGCAAGGGGGTCTGTTGTACTGTACATTCGTAAGATGAATTAGGGGGGACATGTTGAATGAGTCTAGTGGTATCTGGAGTATTACAGAAGGGTAAGTGAGAGGGTGCACCCACATCTGTTTAGATCACTGCTTTTAAATATGAATCAAATAGAAATACACAATGTTGGACTGGGGGATCCAGGACCCACCAGGTCTCCAGCACAAGTGCCCATTGCAACAACCTCAGTCATGAACTCCGCCACTGCTGCAAACTCCCTCCACAAATGTAACAGCTGCAGGGGTTCGTTTGAGATCCCTGGTGAAAGTATTTCAGGAACTGTAAATTGTTTCTCCACTCTCTGAGCTCTGCAGCTGCATTTATAGAAGCAGGGTTGTCATTCTGGAATAACAGCATGCCCCTGCCTGTATCAGGTGTTCCACTAAAAATGCTGCATGAATCAGGTGCTTCCGAACATAATGCAGATCTCTCCTATGTGTTGGCACCAAAATCCACCGCATTTGCATGCACTCAGGTCGAGGTAATATATCAGGGTGCAGGCGGATTAAACAACAGAGGAGCAGCAGAGATCTGCAAGGTCTGACATTAGCCTTACACAGTCAATGAGCTGCCAACACCTAAGTCGGCAGCTTTTATTGGGCCATGTATGGGCAGCTGTACTATATGTTCTTATTTATTTTTTCAGCTTTGCATGTCACATGTGAACAAGACTTTGGGGGCCACAAGAAACTGGACTGAAATGGGGCCCAATGACCAAACCTAACACAAAATACATATCAGCAGGCAGCATTTATTGGTCACCTGTTTAAAAGCAAACATCTTATTGGTTGCTATGGGTTACTGCTCCTGGGCAAACTTAGTGCTTTTTTTTTTATTACATAACCCCCAAAGAACACAAGCAACATTGCAATTATTTACATCCTTTTTGAGCATTTTAATTGGTTAATTGCAATAAGGGCGACACCATGCTGCCAATTGTCGTTGCGTGTGCTTGTTTAGTAACTCGGTGAGTCGTGTGGCCACTGTGCAGCAGTTTTATACAGCAGCTGGGAGATTTGGGAAAGTCTATTATACCATTATTATACCATCAGGGATTTCAGAACACAAAGGTAAAACATTCCCTTTATTTCCAATTACAGAACAATATTTCTCCCTTAGATCATAAACTGAATCACAATAGTAACTATCTATAGTATTGCAGACACAAGTAATGCCAGTCAGTCCCAGGAATTTCTGTGGGATTTCTGTGCTCGGCATACATAGTTTGCCCACGTACCTTAATGTATTTGCTTCTCCAGCTGGAAGGGCTGCAAGTTTGCACAGCGAGTCATGAGGATTAGAAAATCATGCTGGGGCTGAGTGAGTTCCTGCTTGTGGTACATGTGAGAGCGAAGAGGAGGAGTGAATTAAATAAGTCAAGGGAGGTGTCTCTCACCCTAAGGTGCAGTGGAACCTAAAGATCATCACTTGCCTTCTCTGCTGCTTACCTGGCACCCATGGTATTAATAAAAGGGTTGTGCTCATCTTGTAGAGAGTTATAGTCTGAGACCATTTGCAATTGGTTTTCATTTTTTATTATTTTTGGTTTTTGAGTTATTTAGCTTTTTATTCAGCAGTTTTCCAGTTTGCAATTTCACCAGTTTGCTAGGGTACAAATTACCCTACTAACCATGCACTGATATGAAAAAGAGACTATAATGTGAATAGGAGAGGCCTGAATAGAATAGAATAGAAAGATGAATAATAAAAATTCTATTAAGGGTTAGTTCACACAGGGCGTTTTGGGGAGATTTGGTCACCTGGTGACTAATCGACTCATTTTTGCGGCAACCAATCTCCCCAAACGCCTTCCCTGTTCCTGCGTCGGCTAAAATGAAAAAACGCCGGCGCTAATCACACGTGGCAGTTCGTTTTCCGAAGTCGCCCTGTGTGAACTAACCCTTAAGGGTGCCTGTTTATCTGATTAATACTAATACATGAGAATAATGAAGGCAAGCAATCTGATTGAATGGTACAGGTTACCCCTCTAGCAAATATTACACCTGTTTATTGAACGTAACCTTTCCTGAAATGCTGGTTTAAAAACTGGAAGTTCAGCTTTTGCCTTCCCCAGAATGTGTGAAGTTGCTATGTTCGCGCCAGTGTTCTGATCTCTGGAATGTGCCGCCTGAGGAACCTGGAAGGCCTCTTTCCTGGCAGGAGTCTCCCTGGTGCAACCTGCTGAACAGGGGCCATATTATCCATTAGGGACTGTGTATGATATTACATCAAAATCTATGCACCAGGGAAACTTGGCTTAATAGCTCTGCTGCAAATCATCATAACAGAGCGCTCTCCTTTGTTCTCCCCCGGATATCTCTATATATGAGTCATAATGGTCACCCTGCTATAGGGATCAAATAAGCACCAACTTATCATCCTTTTATCCACAAGTTAAGGCACAGGGCTTGGAGGCAGTGGTGTAACTTCCTATACAGCAAACCTCACCCCCAAGGGGGGGGGCTTGGGCAATAGGGGGCCCAGACCGCAGGGTGTGATACATCATAGTCCTCTGACCCCAGCTACTTTTATACCTTTAAAATAGTACAGCTGTAAGAGCTGGGAGGCGTGGAGCGAGGAGGCTGGGTTTTGGGTGTAAACATTACAGATATGGGCAGTGCCAGACTGGGACACCAGGGGCCCACCAAAAAACCTTAGACCAGGGGCCCACCATCAGTAAGATTATTCTTCCTCTCCTCACTCAACCTCTATTCTCCTAGTCTCTTTTCTTTACATACTATAATCTATTATCCCATCTATTTAGCCTTTATAAATAGGGAATGGTCACTTTTTCTTCAAGTAATATAGAATAGACAGTTCAGTGCAAGTCGTATTGCACTGATTGGCCAGACTCCGCGCACTTTCCCACTGCAGATAAGAGAGCAGCTGGGGAAGGGGGGGCGTAGGTTTCTTGTTAACTATAGAGGAAGCTTCCTCTATAGTTAAGCCAATGGATCAGAGACTGGGGTGGAGCACTCAAAGTTCAGAGTGGGGACCAGCAAGAGGGCCTGGGTCCACCATTTTTTTCCAGCACAGTCAGACCCTCTCTGCTGTCACTTAACCTAAGATACAGATAAAAACTGATTTATTAATGAACATAGCTTCTCATTGCATGGCAGCATAGAAACAAGTGCACTTGGCATCACAATTGATGATTAATTAACTTAACTTTCTTTGAACGTTCTAACGTTTCATGACGACCCTTAAGCTTAGCTTCTCAACAGCCGCCCTGAGTGCACTGAGCACGTGCAGTGCCACTGACACACTGACAAATCCAAGCAGGACAACATTTTGTAAATAATGTTTACTATCTAAAGGGAGTTGGAGGTTACTGGGGCACAATGTACAACCCACTAGGCGTTTGTGTGCAAGTAAGGCTTCCTTTTCAATATCAACCATAATTTGTTCTAGCCCAAGGTAATAGTCAATGTTCTAGCCCAAGGTAATAGTCAATGGGAACCGCACAGCCATGATTTCCTAATGCTCCAGCTATAAATAATAGGACAATGGAGGATTACTGGGGAATCAGGAAATCATGGTGGCTCGGCTGTCATGGACTAGTATCCTGAGCCAGTGCACTTTAAAGGAGAACTCAACCCCCTACTTATAAAACCCCCTACCCAGAACCCTATCTAGTCCCCCTCCCTACTCCCTCCCCCCACATAGGTAGGATTGCCACCTTTTCTGAAAAAAAAATACTAGCCTTACTATATTCTTGCCGTTTTAACCAATAACATTGGCATCAAGCATCATTTTTACCGGCCAGGGCGGTAAAATACCGGGCAGGGGGCAACCCTACACATAGGTGATACCTATAAGTTCCATGAATCCTTTACTCCCCTATAGGTGCAGATAAAGCGCCACAGAGCTCATGGGCGCCATCTTCCAGCTCTCCATTTTATTCAGATCCTCTTCCTTCCCTTTGGCAATTCCAGTCACTTTTTGCACATACACAGTTGCTATGAACCGGAAGATTTGTCCATATGTACATGCGCCAATAAGGTGCTCACTTCCTGGAGAAATCCAAAGAACCAGATGTTGCCCACGAGCTCTGTTGCGCTTACCTATATGTGAGTAAAGGATTTTGGCCACTTATAGGTGTTATCACCTATGCAGGGTAAGAGCAGGGAGGGGGGACTGTGTAGGGTACTGGGTAAGGGTTTTATTAGTGAGGGGACTGGATTGTTGGCTTTGGGTATGAGGTTAGCAATTATAGTCACTGGGAGTGTCTAACACACTGGCACCCCCCCCCTCATGAATATCACTCTACTTGCCCTTTACATGTGGTCATTCTTGCTTCCAAACACCTAGTTTCCTAATCTCCTCTATCTGCCCTTTATCCATTATATCCTTTATCCATTTATTATATCCTACATGGGACATTGTGCATATGTATCTTCCTAATACAGATTTGTATCCACTCAGGTCAAAGATTCATGTGTTTGTGACTCCTGATGTGGTTGCAATCCTATAATAGATGAACCATCCCTTTAAAATGTAGCGCATGATGTTTCTTCCCGTTGTACCACAAATGAAACGTCTGCAACAACAACTTTCATAAAACATTTTATTGATTAAAAAATTGTGTGAAACATGGAAGCTCCCTGCTCACGGGTACATATTTGATGGAGCAAACAGTATATATATATATATATATATATATATACGGTATATATATATATATATATACGGTATATATACGGTATATATATATATATATATATATATATATATATATATATATATAATATATATATACACACACACATACACTGAATATAACAAAAACGTCTCACACTATACAGTAAGTGCTGATAACAAGTGGTTCTATAACAAAAGCTTATTATTATCAAGCTGGGAATGAGCCTCTCGTCTGTCTATATTAAGAGCTACAGAATGACACAGTGCCTCCCTTGGAAATGCCAATACTATTAGTTAATTATAGTGGGTGTGGAAAGTTGCAGTTCAATAACTAAATAGCTGTGCGCTATAGCCTTTGATAAAACATTGCAATCTAGTGGTAGATGGTGCCGTCGGAGGGAAGTGTTTAGCTAAAGCAGTACGGCAGCTCCCATCCAAATCGACCCTTTTTTCTACCCAAAGAGTGGCCAGGGCCCTGGCAAGAGCAGAACTTGCAATTATTGTTGAAATGCAACTCATCCCACCCATCTACATCCAATAAAAGGTCTTGGTTTGGACAGTCCCACCTGAGTATTTTGCCCCAGTGCTGTTAGAAAGACAGCCTATTCCCCACAACATGTAAAAATGTGCAGAAAATGAATGTCCTGGGCACACACTGAGCCCCCGTACTTTATGGTTTAGGTAAAGGATAGATACAACTATACCTGGGCACAATTGTTGAGTGTTAATCAACACATATTTAAATTAAAATGTAACTCTGGAGAAAATGCCACTACACTTACACACTATGCCTGTTAAAATGTCAGTGAGGAACAGCAAAAGTGTATTTGCATATTATTGATACACAATAAGACCATATTACATGTGCCTTTACCTGGTGCCAGGAAGAAGGCTTCCCCCATGCTACAACATTAAATGAAAGCAACATTTACTTTGCGGTTAGTGTTTCTTTAAGACAACCTATTTGTCATATCTCAGGCAGCTGCAATTCAGGAAGCCCAGTGGGATCCAAAGGGAACACATTAAAACCCAATATATAAACTTATATAATGCACTGTAAAGCGCAAGGGGGGAGCGTCACACTCCCCTTGGTGGCATAGTCATATTTAAAAATAAAATTCAGCCCCAGAAAGGCCGAAGCACATCTAAATGATGCAAGGGCTAGTCCTTAGCCCACAGCCATTTTTGTGTATGTTATATTTACTTGTCTGAACATACACTATTTGTGTAGAACATGGGGCGAAAAAAAATCAATTTTTAATATATACAGTATACATTTTAGGCCACTACCTGTTAAAGTGCAACTAACTCCCCAAGATCGGTTTGCACATAGCAGTTACAGATACAGGCCTTCCCATAGGCAGCAGTACTATACCAATTGAAATGCAGGTCTCCTGCACTCCTCATTGCCTTAAAGGAGAACTAACCACCATAAGCCCCGCCCCTAAGCTTCCAGGCATTGCCCCCCCCACTCTCTAAAGTGTGCTTTAGTGACCATCTTCCGGATCTTCCTGTAGTCTTAGGATCTCTTTGTTGTGACGAAGCCTGCAAATTGGCATTGAGACCCGAAGACTACACGAAGATCGGCAAGATGGCGACAGGTAGCTCCGCTGCACTACTCTGCATTTAAGGGTGATAAACACATCGAGGGGAAAGATAGGGGGGCAATGCCTGGAACTTAGGGGAGCTTAAGGTCTTCTTTAAAGCACAGGTCAACCAAGGCTGACTGTGCTTGTGCATTGCTATGGATGTTCAGCAGAAAGAATGTGACTACGGGGAAGAGGGGACTGTAGCATAGAGGTGCTGGTTGTGGCCCTTTTCCATAAAAATAGCAAATGATCTTGGGGTTTTGCATGCCCTTTAATTGTGGAAACAGTGGCAACAACTTAATTGCAACAGATATTCACGTTAATGTGCACGGCTTTATTCTGCTACGGTGCAACGTGTTTGTTAGTCTCTGCTATAAATGATAAAAGCAATAAGAGGCAGTGCAAGATCATTAGGACCATTTAAAGGAGTAGAAAACTTAAAATCACTGGGGGTATTTCCATTAATACCCCCAGTGTGAATCTGTGCATATTCCATTCATACAGTATTAACAAATCGGTATAACTGATCACTACAGCACACACACAAGGATCTACCCTGGGCTGTCCAACTCCAAAAAAAAGGCAATATTAAAATAAATCTCTCTTCTGCTATTTTAAACCATTCACATGTCCTTAGTAGAGGGCAAACCCAATACATTATTTAATATGCAATAACACCTTTGTTCCACATGAGGTCAGTAAAGAGAGCTTTACACAAGTTCTGCCAATTGATCTCATTAGGAAACGTCAATAGCTTTTCTTGCACAGGTCGATGAAAGACAGAAAGGTGAATTTGAAACTACTTTTCTATTCCAAAGTGAGAGAACGATAGCAAGTGGGAAATTCAAGTAGGAAAATAGTAAAAAAAATAAAAAAAAATAAAGAGAAATATTAATTTTTCAATTAAACATTTTCAGCTCATGTTGAACACAGATGGATACTGCCCCATTAAAGCCTTTGAGGCTGAAGATGGACAGCCCTGCCTTAAAGCATAGTGTGCAACATTGTTGGTAGATCCGCTAACGCTGATTTGATTAGTTACTTTCCAGCCTGGATGGATTGACGTCAGGCTCCTGCAGGAAGTAAACAGCGGCCAGGAAACCAACGAACAGGAGAAGTAAGAGAATCTGCAACCACGCTGGGAAGTATCTCTTACAGGGTTTCTCTTCATTTTGCTTCACACGGATTGGCCTGCGAGGCTCTACCCTCTGTGTTGCCCCCAGATGGCGCATCTGGGATATGGGCTGGTACGTGTTTTCTTTATAGAGTGGTCTGCAATAAAGAATAGTCAGTACATGTCAAGGCTAGGCAGGATAACCAAGACTAACTAATTTGAAATATTATTTGCACCACAGAGGTACTGGGCCTCATTTACAGATGGCAAGCTGCCGTGGGTTTTGGGCACTTTGCACCCTACCCCGCTGTCCACGCCTGTGAGCATCTATCACACTACAAAATAGATAATATTGATAATTAATTGGCTTTGCTAAGACACCATGTGTGTTTTAGCAGAGTCAATTCTCAGTATTGTTTATGGCAGGGTATTTTTGGCATTTTGTAGCCACAAAAAGTAGCTGCTCTGGAGTTACTAGTAGCAGCTGCTTGTTGTGGCTACAAAATACCCTGCCACAGATAATACTGAGAATTGCCTCTGCTAAAACACACATGGTGGGGCAGATTTATTAAGGGTCAAGTTCAAAACTCGAATTTTTGATTTTTTTTTTTTATGGTCAAAACTCTCAAATTTGAATTGTGAATTATCCAAACTCAATTTGAGTTTTAATTCGAATTTCGAAATTTATCATACTCTGACCCTTAAAGAACTCTAATTCGACTATTCGCCACCTAAAACCTGCTGAGTTCATGTATAAGTCAATGGAAGAGCCAAGTGACCATTTTTATGCTGTTAGTAGCTTTCCTGACATTCAAATTTTTTTTGGAGAAAAAACTCTAATCGAGTTTAGTCAAATTCTAATCGAATCAGAGTTTTCGGTATTCAATTTTTTTTTTTTTATAAATAACCCCCCATTCGAGTATAATTAAATTTTATAGAGTTTAAAAAACCCACATGAATTCGAACTTTAATAAATGTGCCTCGGTGTCTTGGCAAAGCCAATTATCACTATTGTATATTTTGTAGCTGCCACACGTAGCTCTGCGTGTCTTCACCCTAAACGTGTGGGTTTGGAATGGCAGTTGCATGGTTCAAAAAAGATATCCCTTGTTTTCCCATTATTTTAATTCAATGAAACGGTTGTACAGAATGCATTGGCAATACTCACTCTCGTTCAAGCCGATCAAAGGTGGTCTGTGGAAAGAGTTAAAAGATAATTTCATTGGCAAAGAAAATGAATAAGTTGCTGTACAGAAAAATGGTAAGGGCGTGTATATATACATACTGGCCAATTATGCATTTGGTAAAAAAGAAAAAGCATTATTCAAAGCAAAGCTGAAAATAGTGGAAAAGCAGTGTCCTAACTGCCCAAACTGCACAGTCTTCCTATATGGCTCCAGAGCCAGCTGGGAGGAAAGTGGTGGACTCGGGGTCAGGGGGCTGTGCATAATCCTGAAAACACCTACCTACACCATTTGTTCAATTTCATTTGAGAGACACTTAGCTAGTGAAAGAACACCTATCCTATAAAATAGTTAGCACATTGCTTACTCGTGGTCGTGCTTGGGGATACTGGTAGGTTCTGGTAACTGTTTTCTCTTCGTAATAATTCTCATCCGCTGTTAAAAAGAAAAATATCAGCTACTTAAATTAGTTTTTAATGATTGTTTACAAACACATGGTCATAGCTAATGCTGTAGATCTGTGAAACACCAACTCTGAGTCAGGCCCGATCCCCAACTTCACTAATGCTCTTGTGGCTGAATGGAAGCAAATTCCACCAACAATCTTCCAATATCTACTGGGAACCTTCCCAGAATCGTAGGGGCTGTTATAGCAGCAAAGGGAGTGGTAACTTCACATAGATAACTTTTAGCCTGGGGACTTGAAATTGGGTGGGGAGGTGCCTGGATACTTGTGGCTGTTAAAGCCTTAAATGCTTAACTACACCCTCAAAAAGAACAGGGTCTTTTATAGATTCAACTATAACACGTAGCTGCTACTGTGAAGAATACAGTCAGTTTGTTCAATATAAATATAACTGTGATTTTCCTACCCAAGTCCTCTTCATTCGCTCTGTTTCTGTAGTGTGTTTTGCTCTCGTAGGAACCTGATAACAGAAAATCTTACACTTAAGGATGGATCACGATTACGGTAAAGTAAAGTATGACTAAGCCTAGGCCTTGCACATCTGCCTGTGATTAAGTGTATTCAATATTAGTTTTACACCAAAAAAAAAAAAATTCTTTCACCTATACTAAATGAATTTTAAATTTGTATTGCCATTTAAAGAAATGCCCTGTTCTGTAGTGTTGTCAAATATCCATAGATCCCTCCCTCTCCCCTAATGGATGGGGTCACTGACCCCCTGGCCAGTGATGCTGCATTCAGAGGATCATATCAGATGCTGCAAAGGGCTGTTAATCCAACTTGCATTGCTGTGTGTTCCCCTTCCTTATGCATCATATACATGCCCTTGATGTGTTAACATTAGATGTGATTTGGCCAATCAAATGATGCAAATGACGTGTGTAGTAGTGCATGATCTGGTCTGCACTTTAAGTGATGCTGCAATAATTGCAAGTATATAACTGAAAAATGATGTGACATTACTAGTATCTCTAGTAAAGCTCACCATCCCCTTGAACTGTCTTGAAATAATTTTTGTTTTCCATTAAAGGACAAGTCAATACAAACTCACTGGGAGGGTGGCAAAGTGTTAGGCCTCTGAGGAAGTTGTTCTCTATTGCTACGAAATGCATTAGACCTGAGCTGCTCCCTGCCATATTTTTAACAGTTGGATTAATAAAATATGGATTTTAACACAGTTACGCAATGCTCAAGTGATTTTGTACCCGGGGCCAGTGCACTTTTCAAGGAACAAAGAGCTGGCCCTGGGTTTAAGGTAAGCCTAACACATGGACACCCCCAGTGCATATGTATTGACTTTTAAGTCCAAACCAAACAGAAGTAAAACCTAAACTATCTTATAGACAACTGGCAAATGTATTACAGGTATGGGACCTGTTATCCAGAATGCTCGGGACCTGTTCGGGACCCGGGATCTTCATACCTTAAGTCTACTAGAAAATCATGTAAACATTAAATAAACCCAAATGGGCTGGTTTTGCTTAAAATAAGGATTCATTATTTCTTAGTCTGGATCATGTACATGGTACTGTTTATTATTACAGTGAAAAAGGAAATCATTTTTTAAAAATTTGGATTATTTTATTATAATGGAGTCTATGGGAGAAGGCCTATCCGTAATTTGGAGCTTTCTGGATAACATCCAGATAACGGATCCCATACCTGTACTGAGCTTGCGTCCTGCTTACCTAGAGGATACGGATTCCTAGTCTTGCTGCGTTCATATTCATAAAGTTTCTTCTCATATAAAGTCCGAGTAGTACCTAGAAAGTATTAAATACAAATGAAACCATTACAACGACAGCAGTGGAGTAAGAGAAAAGCAACACTGCACTGGACACATGACATTGGCCAACTAGTGTGGCAGCTTTTCAGATAACGTCTTAGCAAAGTCACTTCTTGTGGTTAGAAATGTTTGTCATTATGTCTGAATATATTTCCTTTGATCCCCTTTAGAAAATATATTTATGTACCAGAAGAAATAAAAAGGCTACAATTTAACATATGGAAATACTGTATAATATCTGTGCCATGAGGGGGATATGGAATAACTTTACGTCACTATTGCATATATGTAGGGGCAGCCTTGCTGTAATATTATATACAATGACGTACCGACAATAGGACCATGTGTGATGTTGCATTTCTGCAGGGTTTCAATAAGTTCATCGTCAGTCATGTGTTTATAATTTTCCATTTTGTGCAGTCCTGCAACGAAAGAAAAACACAAAAGGCTCTTTCCTTGTCCACATTTGGCCCTATTGCCAAAATAAGCAAAACCGCTCTATTTCTTTAAAGTGGTTCACCTTCAAGTATCTTTTATTATGTAAAAGTAAAGTAAAACTGCAATTGGTCTTAATTATTTTTTTTTTTTAATATATATATTTTTTTATTATTTGCCTCTTCCTCTTCTACATCCTTTCCACTATTTCCATGGGGTTCACTGACCCTGGCAGCTATAAAAATTATTGCTCTGGGAGTTGCTACTTTTTATTCCTTATCTTTTTTCAGAGGCCCTCTGCTTTTCATATTCGAGTCTCTGGTTGCTAAGGTAAACGAGGCTCTAGCAACCAGATAGCTGCCGAGATTCCAAACTGGAGAGCTGCTGAGAAAAAAACTTAACTGAAAAATCACAAAAAAAAAAAAAAAATGAAACCCAACAGCTCTAATTGCTCATCTTATCTGCCCTTGTGCGGGGGCTTCCGACAGGTCTCTCTGATCGATCTCTGGCCAAAAATCTGCCAGATATTGATTGCGGTCCTTGTCCCTTTGGCGCCCGTTTTGTTTGTTATAATCCGATCGTTTGGCCCTAGGGCTGAACAACCAGATTAACTCAATATCGCCCTGCCATTGGTGGGCATATCGGAGAAAATATCATGTATGGCCACCTTTAGGAAGAATTGCATGAACACACTTCATTTCTTGAAAATACGGCCTTCTTTGGGCTTGCCAGTACTACCCTCCTGTTTTTAGTTTTATTTAGCCTTAAATGGCACCTGTTGGGCAAAAATATTTCCCCAATCAAAGTGTGGGCTAATTGGGGAGCTCACTGTGCGAGAAGTCATGTCAGTCAGAGAGCATGTGCAAATGCACTTCTGTCACATAATGTGCAAGTCATGGCATTTGCTTGTTATGCGCATGGAATTGTTTTTACATGCCAAGGTGTACCCTTGGTGTGGAGATGTATATAAGGTGCCCAGCAGGCACAGTCACTGTTTATTGGGCGGGTAGGGGGCATTTTGGGCCTGTGTCCTTGTAAAGTCAGGGCCTATGTTTTGAAACCCAGTCCAGGCCTGGTGCTGGGTTCTGTTTCTGCCACAACAGAAGGCAAGAGCCTTGTATCAAGATGCACATTACCGCACACTCTGTGGCAACACTACCAGCAATTTCTGTGACTGCATAACAGTCCCGAAGTCTTGGGGTAACCAGTACATTCCCTCTGCAGTCCATGTTACACATAACTTTAAGCCTCTGCACACCTATTTCTCACTTGGAGGACATATAAATGAATATGAAATAGGTTTGTATTATTTGTTTATATATATATATAGTAAATACTGAATGATATAATGCTCATCAATTAATCAGTCAATTAATATAGTCTAATTACAATCTGTATAACAATTCATGAACTCCAAGGGAGGAGAAGTTAGAAAATGATTAACAAAGTACAACTAAAGCAATATATTAAATATTGAGTATTACGGTAAGTAATAAATAACAGGCATTAAACAGGCATATGAAATATAGAATATTCAATGTTCGGGACAACCATTAATCGGCGTAGAAATCAATAAATTCTTGATATTAAATAGTTCATTACATGAAAAAATTATTAAATACATGGAAAAAATATACAGAAATAATTCATTAGAGGAAATTCATCTGAAAAAATATTATGTACATGAGAATTATGATAACTAGCCAACCATATCAAAATGAGTACATCGGAGATAGTCTTTCCCCTGGAAAACATCAAAAGAAGCATGTCAGTTCCCAGTCACGATTTAAACCTCCATGTGTTTCTATAGTTTTAAGTTGGTATTTCCAGTATACTTCCAAATTCGAAAGTGTTTTATCTTTATCACCCGACGTATATTCAACCTAGGGCTGTCAATGATCTGAAATGTAAAATGTGGAACTTTGGCATGTTGTTCAATTATGTGTTTTGCAATCGCAGACTTGGTATCTCCTCTTTCAGCTGCAGATAGATGTTCAAGAATCTGACACCCGCACAGGGTGTGGTTTTACCCACATATTGGACCCCACATGTGCAGGTGGCCAGATAAATGAACCAACAAGACTCACAGTTAAAGTACTTGGTTCATGGTGTAATTTCTAATTGTATGGTTGCTGACAAATGTAATAGACACATTTAGAACTGTGCATGCTTTACATCTGCTTTGGCCACACTTGTAAGTGCCTTTGTATCTCAGCCAGGCAGGGTCTCTACTCTGTTTTTTGGATTCATATAGGCTTGGGGACAGCCAAGATGCTAAAGATTTGCCGGTACGGTAAACGAAGGATGGATTCTGATCCAAAGAATCTTTTAAGACAGGACCTTGTAGCAGGATACCCCAATGTCTACGAACACTACTCTGTATGTGATAAGTGTCCCTGTTATAGACTGTACTGAACCGTAAAGTGGATCCCTGGTGTTGACAACATCTTCTTAAAAGGGTGGTTCAAGGGGTGTTAAATGGGTGTCAATTGGTCTTCATTATTATTATTTTTTTTATAGTTTTATAGTTATTTGCCTTTTTCTTTTGACTCTTTGCAGCTTTCAAATGGGCGTTGTTGATCCCATCTAAAAAGCAAATGCTCTGTAAGGCTACACATGTATTGTTATCGTTACTTTTTATTACTCATCTTTTTATTCAGGTCCTCTACTATTCATATTCCAGTTTCTTATTCAATTTAGACCCTAGCAACTAGTTGCTGAAATTGCAAACTAGAGAGCTGCTGAATAAAAAGCTAAATAACTGAAAAACCACAAATAGTAAAAAATGAAATCCAATTGCAAATTGTCTTAGAATATCACTCTCTACTTCATAGTAAATGGCTGCATGAGTCTCTGCTAATAAAGCACTGTTATATTCTACTCATCCTCAGCTACCCAAAACATAACAAATTGACGACGAGATGGATCTTCTACCTCTGCAGCAGCCTGCACCTTTTCTTCCAAACCCTGGTGAGCCTACCATACCTTTTACTGCTTGGATCCGTATGTTTGAAAATTACATTATTGCTGCTGACCAAGGGAAGATTTCTGCTGCTAGAAAGCGTGCTTTACTTATTCACTGCCTGGGAGCAGAGGGACAGTGAATATTCTATACATTACCATTACCTGATGATACTTATGAAACTGCTCTTACTGCTATAAAGAACTTTTTTGTGCCAAGAGTAAATGTGGTTGCAGAAAGATATAAATTCCGCCAACGTGGACAACGTAATGGCGAATCCACAGAACAATTTGTAGCAGCTTTGAGAGAGCTAGTTGTTACCTGTGAGTTTGGGAATCTAACAGATGAAATGCTAAGAGACCAAATAGTGGAAAAAAC
Organism: Xenopus laevis; assembly: GCF_017654675.1. Lineage (NCBI taxonomy): Eukaryota > Metazoa > Chordata > Amphibia > Anura > Pipidae > Xenopus > Xenopus laevis. The sequence continues at coordinate 37,943,497 of NC_054386.1, read as the reverse complement.
AAACTCACCTCGGATTAGAGAGAGACTGCTCCTAGAGCAGGATTCAACCCTTGCAAAGGCTATTACAGTTTCTATTCAAATTGAAACAGCAGTGGCAGAGGCTAAGGGGGAAAGTGGCGAAAATTTGCCAGCATGACGTCATTTTGGCACTTCGCCGATTTACTAACGGTAGCTAGCGTAAATTCGCTGGCGTAATTTTGCCAAGGAGATAGACTCTGGCGCAACTTCGCCAGGCGAATTTTCAGTCTGGCGAAAGAGAATTACTACGCAAATTCACTACATTTTTGATTTTACTGACCGTTACCTCTATCGCCAGACTTGCCTTTGCCACCTCAGACCAGGCGAAGTACAATAGAGTAGATAGGAGTTCCTCAAAAAAAAGTTGAAAAAAGTCCCAAAAAAAGGCGTTTTTTCCTATTTAAAGGGTGATAGACTTCCCTGGCCTTATGTAGTATAATGTATTCGCTGCAGCATATACGGGCATTGTACTTTAACTGCACGCCATATGCTAATTAGCCAACGCTAGCGTAATTTCAAACTGCTGAGCATAATTTCGCCAGCGTTCTGTACCCTGTGCGCAACTTTAGGATCTTCGTGAATTAGCGTTGTCCAGGCGAATTTACGCCTGGTGAAGTGTTGCGATGTGCGCAAAGCCAGCCAGCGAATTTTCTCAGTCAGGGAACTGCCGGGAATGTACAGATGGTGAATTCAACACTGTGGCCTAATAATGCACAGTCACAGGCAAAATACAGTGCTAAGGAAAGGGATTCAGATTTCAAAACCATACAGCAAATACAAATAGAAAATACTGCTTTCACTGTGGTTCAACACAACACACTGCAAATCATGTTACATGTCCTGCAAAAGAGGTACGGTGCCGCAAATGCACAAAAGTAGGACATTTTGCTAAGATCTGCCGTAGTTCTGCTAAAGAAGTTCATGAAGTCACTACTACAAATGTCCTTTCTGAGAGAGAGGAATATTGTGCATAGGAAATCTTCAGTGTATTACCCACAAGCAAATGGAGAAAATGAGCGATTCAACAGAAGTCTGAAAGAAGCACTACAGACAGCAAATCTTACTGGGAAATATTGGAAAGTATTTACAACAGAGTTCCTACATAACTACAGAGCAAGGTGCCATGCAATAACCCAATCATCTCCTGCTGAATTATTACATGGCAGACAGATGCGCACTAAGTTACATGTTGCATCAAACTTCCACAAAATACTGTGCCTACAAAATAGTCTACTGCTGACATTGTGAAACGTCAACAAGCCAAATGCAAGGCTTATACTGAAAGAAATCGTGGTGCAAGAGAAGTACACTTTCAGCCTGGATCTTTAGTCAGAATTAAGAAACCAGGACTACTGAAACAAGGACAATCTAAATTTACTTCATCACTTGAAGTAAGACGCCAGCTAGGACCATACACATATGAACTGTCGGATGGACGCATATGGAATGCAAGTGGTCTTGCTCCTGTTAGATATGACTTTGGAGAAGCTCCATTTGATGATGGACATTTTCCTACTCCTGATGTCAACTGCAATAGGCCTGAAGAAAGTGACCCTAAAAGGCATACTGAGAGAATCAGAAAACTACCTGCATGGACCCAGGACTATGTGATGTGAATAATGTATATTATTGCTTTAAGATGCATTGTTGCTGTTTATTACATTTGCCCAAATGCTTTCCTACTATAGGCTGAATATGTGGTGTTTATACAAATGGCCTGTAGATGTCACTGTGCTCAGACTAATGTGCATACTTCCTGGCTTAAAAAGTGAAAGTTACTGTTGTGTAATGTCTGCATGAGTCTCTGCTAGTAAAGCACTGTTATACTCCACTCATCCTCGGCAACCCAAAACATAACAAGTTGTCTCAAAGATGAACAACACCTTTAATGGTACCACCTTTTTACATCTATTATTTGCTAAAAGGGAGTTTAAACAACAGCAATACAATGTAGTGAGGCTTATGGAACACTCCACATAAGACTCTGCCCCCTTCAAAGCAGCCCCACTGATCTGTGACAGCTGTCTCCCCTTCAAGACACAGACACAGCGTGCCACAGCACAGGGAAAAGCGTAACGGCCGTGGCCACGCCCACCCCAATCGCGAGCGCCAAAGAGAGAACGCGGCTCGGCAGCGGGCAACCCATGTAGTAATAGGGCGGGGCTATGTGCGCGGGAGCCGTGAATGGCGGAGAAAATCCTACCTCAGGGTACGGGGCTCGGTTAGCGGGGAAGCTCCTGCAATTGCAGACCGGTTGTTGTTTCTCAAAAGCTGGAAGAGGCAGATCCGGAAATGGGTGAGGACTGGACTGGAGAGAAGTATAAACAGGGAGGGGATATCGTGTGGGCGGGGATAGTGACTGCTCCGTGTTTGTTACTGGGTGAGACAGAGAAGGGTGTGTGTCAGTCAGTGGCTCCTGCTATTGGTGTAGACAAACCTGAATACAAACCACCATGGCCGCGATCAGGGGGACGACGACTATTGTCCCGGGATTGGTGGGGTTTGGGTTTTAATGGGAGGGGCTGTGCTACATTTACTTGAATTACCCCCTCCCCCGGCTGCTGGCACTTTCCTTTATGCTGTTACGATCAAGACCTCCGGTGATTGAACAAATGCAAGTAGAACCCGCCCCTGTCTAATCACAGCAGAGAACTCAACTGGGGGGGAAAAAAAGGAATCATGTTTAAAATAAAACAAAAATGCGCCAGTACATTATACACCTCTAAATATAGAGGGAAAGTGCATTACAAAGTTGTTTTGGTCTGATAGATTGAAAATAGAAAAAACCGGGTGCAAGTTATGGCACTGCTTATTGAAGTAGTCTGTCTGTCGATAGACCTTAGCAATGATGTCATCGGGATGATGCAACCCCTGCACAGCATGAGAAGAGGTGGCAGGCCTGACTAGAGCTATCTACATTAGATACATGGGCCACTGCAAAGTCCAACCCGAGTCCTCCCGCCAGGGCCACCATCAGAAATCACAGGACCATGTGCAAGAAAATTGCAACAACTTGGGTCCTACCCCAGCTAGGGTTGCCACCAATGTTATTAATAGGGAAAAAAAAAAGATAAATATATAGGAAGGCCGATATTTTTTTCTAGAAAAGGTGGCAACCCCAGCCGAGCCCCACCCCAGATGCCACACAGTAAAAGGCCACACAGACATGAACATTAGCCTAAGGATTATTAAACCTCTCCTACAAGAAAACATTGAAGGCCAGGGGTTTAAAAAAAAAAAAAGCATTGTTCAGTCAAATTTATGGTAGCCACCTGGCTGGCTTCACTTCCTTTCAGAGAATTCTGCTGCTTATTTATCGATTTAACAGGGGTGTGGCTAATCTGGGAAGTGCAGCACAGCCGGGTCCTCCTTGAGACTTGAAAAGCACAGGGCCCAGGACTACTGTTCCCCTGATGGCGGCCCTGCCAAAGCCACAGTCCCCCCTATGTCCACCATGTACCTAATGTAGGGGCCCCTATGGGTTAATCTGCCCTGTAGCTTTAAGGCCCCACCTTTTTCTTAGAGTGGTCTGCCAGGAGAGGTGAGACACCTTCCTGCTACACTGCACTATAGTGTGTGTTAGGAGTGGCCTCTTCCTCTTTCGCCTCTGGATGCTGGTCCAGCTGGGTTTGCTCAGAGGGACTGAGTACACCAGGCCCAGAAGAAGGCATGTGTCCAAGTCGGGGACCAGGAAACCCCGTGAATGAGGAATAGATATACTAGGGCAGACTTGTCATAGTCTCTCTAGGAGAGAAAGGCAGATAGGATAGAGAGAAAGAGCAGCTGAAGCTTGAACAAGGATTTGCAGAAAGGGAGTAGCTTCCCAGAGGCTATGTGTGTTGCCTCCAGTCAGGGACCTCAGTGAAGAGGGACTGTAGGGTAGAAGCAGCTTTCCTTACAACTTCCAGGAGGGAATGTGTGTGGATTCTGCAAATGCCTAATGGAGGCTCTTCCTCATGAAATGCCTGTGTCTGCTCTAGGTGAGCCTGCCTGCAGATCTGTGTGAACTCTCTATATGCTGTTGCCTCAACCCCTGCATGAGTAGAAACCTGATGTCACTTGCCTGGTGCCTAGTTCAATAAACCTTGTTCCTGTTTTATTAAGAACCTCCTGGCGCCCAAGTCTTTTGTTATTGCACAGTAGCCTGTGGGAGTTGTAGTTACACTACACCACACCTTTAATCTTCCATATAGCGAAGGCCCTAGCCTGAAGTGTTAGAGTCACGTGTAACCCATGCTTTAGTGCACTAGCTGGTGAATTAACCCCATATGGCCCAAATAGGTGTTACACTTATTTTTAACTTGTTGCAGCCATGATTGGGTCAGGTGAATATGCAGCACCCAGGTTTTTCTGCACTGAGCGGGTCTGGGTAGGTGGGGCCCATAGGGGACAGGACCCACCAGGGTTTTTTCATGGTGTCATGCCACCCAGTCCGACCCTGGAGTTGTCTTGGCAAACTTCAAGAGATTTTTTACATTCAAGTTTTTTTTGGTTGGTAGACCCAGTGAAGTATACAGTAAGTGGATTGAGATTGCTCATGTGTTTTTTTTTTTGTTTGTTTTTTACACTTTCTTAAGCAATGAAGTAAATTCTGTTTTTTCAGTAAAAAAAATCCATGTTCAGTGAGTTCTCACATTTATGTGAATTAAAAGATTTTGAAAAATGACAAATTTCAATTTTGATTGATAGGCCTCCCTGCAATTTCTCTGGCATCAGAAAAAAAATGTCAGTACTGCTCTAATCTGCTTTTGCAGCCAACCAGCCATAGTTTAACAGCAGCCATCTGTCACTTTAAAAAATGAACACAAGCATTATCGGACCTCAATCTGATTCTTTAAACCGTACCTTGAGGTCCATTTGAACCTTTACAAACAGTTCCCAGAATGCCTAAAGGGTCCCACCTTTAAGTTATCTTTTAGTAGGTTATAGGCCAAGTCTAAGCAATTTTTCAATTGGTCTTCATTATTTCCCTTCTTCTTTTGAGTCTTTCCAGCATTCAAATGGGGGTCATTGACACCGTCTATAAAACAAATACTTTGTAAGGCTACAAATGTATTGTTATTGCTACTTTTTATTACTCATCTTTCTGTCCAGGCTTCTCCTATTCATATTCCAGTTTCTTATTCAAATCAGTGCATGGTCGCTAGGGTAATATGGCAACTTAATATCAAAGCAAGCAGACTGAATGAGGAAAACTTTAATAGACCATGGATCCAGGGCCTGGAAATCCAAAAGTATTTGTGGTGGAATAGGTGTGTGTGTGAATGGGGCATGGCCTACATTGCCCTACATTTTAATATGTTGAAGAAATATGATGTAAGCCAGTTTGGGTGCATCACAGTAGCTGACACTTTAGAGTACATTCTATAACCCACAGAGCTATTTCATATCATCCACACAACATGCTTTAATCACAGCTGATTCTTTTTGACACAAGAAGCATTAAGATCTGATCAGGAACTGAAGCCTGTCTTTGTTGTGTGAGTGCAGGGCTGTGATTGGCTATCCTGTTGAAAAATCCAAGGAACTATATACCACGCCACTTCGTTGCAGTGTAAGTTCATTTGCTAGGTGTTTTGTGTTTATCATGACTAGGTGTTGCCACAGTATATATTTTGCTGGAGGCCATTCTACCTGTTGTGAGATCCCTTCCCAAAGTTATTCAAGGCCTCCTCTGAACCCTGAGGTCAAGACTGTCAAGCAGCGATAACTGGGTCAGCCTGAAACTTGCGGGACCAGTTATCCCCAGAGGTGGGCTGTGTGGGTGCAGGTCAAATTCACCACCATCCAGCGACTCCCCAACTTTTCTCCGTTCCAAGCTCCACTAGTGACATGTGAGAGCTTGTTTATATACTTGTGTAACGCCCCCCGATGACATCAGAGAAGGGGCAAGTGCCCTGGCCACACCCTAATTATGCCAGTCTCAATCTGCCCAGTCACTTACCAATTAATGTCAATTCTGCCCACTATAATAATGAACATCAGACCAGTTATCTTTCTTTCTTTCTTGTAACAAGTTACTCAACTGGATCAAGGTTGGTACATGACCACTAGGGGGCGCCGTTGTAACAAAATTAATTCATCTGATATTTATATATCAATAACTTATTGCAATTGCTTTATAACTGTTGCTGTTAAAGTGGCCAAAGATACGCAGATAATAAATAAAGTTTCATATTATATTCAGTGCGTTTATGGCAGGAGACAACCGATATTGGCAGAAGACAAGCTTATCAGTCGGCTTGTCCGTCGTGCAGGTTGGTGGTCAAACATTGGCCTGCTTAATTGGCAGCTACAGAAAGAATTCTATTGTTTCTTCAATACAGCTCTACACGTGTGTATTGAAAACAAATGATTTTTGTTGCATGAATGTTAGTAATTGTAACATCTATAGTCACCTTTATTGTTTTATTGATATACTCTGAGGAAGTGCCTTTGGGCACGAAACGCATCAGTAGTAAGGACATTATGCACTGTTAATTTTTGAGAAATAAAGAAGCTTTTATTCAATCTTCACAAGTCGCATATTTTGTATATATGCTGTCACCTTTATTGTACCTGCTATTTTAAAGGGGTTGTTCACCTTAAAGTTAAGGTTTAGTATTTTATATACTGACCAATTCTGAGCAATTTTTCTTTTGGTCTTCATTTTTTCTTTTTTATAGATTTTGAATTATTTGCCTTCTTCTTCTGACTCTTTCCAGCTTTCAAATGTGGGTCACCGACCCCATCTAAAAAGTAAAAGGTGTGTGGGGGCCCCTGAGGAAACAACCTCTATTTTGACAGGTCAGCCCGCAGTCCCCGGGGGTTTCTTAGAGAAATCTCCAGAGTTTCTGTTTGATCACCTGCACTGACACCAGAAAAAGATGCAAGGTTTCTGAAACTTAATTAAAATAACAGGCTTTTTGGCAGAGAGCCAGTATAATCAGTCTGCACTTAGATTTATTTGTTACCATTTAAGACAAACAAAGATACAATTGTAGCTATGTAAGATTAGCAAGTCTATTGGGAGAACTGAGATCACAGTTTAAAGGGCAATTCACTTTCATTAGCAAAACTGTAACACATAAAACATGGCCCTAAAACTCCCAGAAATGTGTTAAAGCTTTTAAATTCATGACTGCCGAAAAAATTTGCTCATCGCTAATGAGAATTGCATTGACTCCCTACTATGATCTGATTGTTGGCCTGGGGCCAAACCATTGGATAATCTAATATGGCCCTCTACATGGGTCAGCTAATCGGGCAATGTGACCTTGAACAACAGGCAGATATTTAGTTGGTTATAAAGAGTATATTTGTCAATTTAAAGATAGATCAAGACTTTAGGGCTCATTTATGTTCATAAGTGCAGTGGGCAAAGTGCAATTTCAAATGCAATTACTGTGGTTTTTCCTACAGTGCTTTGTTTTCCCCATAATTCCATAAATAAGTCTTTTCGTCAAAAGGGGGTGTTGCGTCTGATGCAATTGCGGTTGATGTATTAAAATTAACACAAGTGCACTTTCGCAATGCTGTGCATCAGATGTAATTGCACAGAAAGTTTTCCAAGTCTGGTTGGAGTCAATTCTGGTGTCATTTCAGTAGGTGCAGGTGCACCTGATTCTGAACAGTAGGCAGAAGGGGCTGAGAAGCGCCATGCACAACTGTACAGAAGTGCAAGGAATGCATTTTAATGCAAGTATATATAATAAAATAGGGGGTTTTAGTGACAACTAACTGCAGGGAAATTTGAGGGACTGCAGCTGCATAATCCCCTTTGGAGATTTAGTCATTTTTTAAATACTCCTATTAATAAACCTTGGATGAAAATGATTATGGATGCCAGTATCGGACTGGCCCACTTGCATACCAGGAGAAACCCTACTGTTCCCTGGCTCTGGTCTGTTGGGCGGTAGGTGTGTGCATGATGGCTGGAGGTTTCTGGTGGTGGGGTGGGTAGCATTGTGGGATGGTTGAGGGCTCCAGTTCAAGTTCTATCACCTATCCTCCCCACAAAGCTTTCTAGGTTCGTTTAATTCAGGTATTAAGCTGGCTATACATGGACTGATAAAAGCTGTTAGCTTGGCCCTTGCATGAGGATCTTGGAAGGTCCTGCATGATCGATATCTGGGCAAATATATGGGCTGATAAAAGCTGTCAACTTGGCCTTTGCAGGAGGAACTCAGGAGGTCCTGCAGGATCGATATCTGGGCAAATATAGAAATTGATCAGGCAGGTTTTAAAAATTCAATTGGTCGAGGTCAGCATCAGTACGTTGATAAAGTCCTCTCGCAATGGGTCTCCTTGGGCCCCATTTTAATCTAGCTCTCTGACAATCCGCCTAGTGATCTGATCATCCCGATTTGACTCACTGTACTATTGGACAAACTGGGTAAAGATTATTTCATTTTGCGACTTTATTATGGCCGGCTTTATATTCGTACATCTCTGGGGATTTAGATTTCTGATTTATGTTCTTATCATGCCATCAGGGCAACTCCTGCCATAAAGGTTAGAACCTTGCCTCAGGCAGCAGCGAGAGGCCAGTTACAAGGGTGACAAAAAGCCAACTCTTGTTTAGAAGCTGAATTTCTGGGTTTTAACCGAGAAATTCTGCTCCGCTAGTGCAGTGAAGGCTATTGTGCTCATTGCACTTGTTTTTATAAACAAGCTGTTGTGTAACAATGGCAAAAATTGAAAAGAGGCTATATGGCACAGGAGAAATAGTGGATAACAGGTAACACCGTTATGTTTTACAGAGCTTATCTGCTATCTGCTGTGTAACCTGAGCCTTTGAATGGCTGCCCCCATTGCTACACAGCAGCTTATTTATATAAACAATAGTAGTGTTTCTGAAGCAAACACAGCAGTTTACCAGTGAAGGGCAACACTTCATTATATCTTTATTACTTTAAAACACTTAATTTTTTGATGTTACTGTTCCTTTAAGCGCAGAGCAGAAGATGGGGCGGCAGCAGCCCCAGGATCACCCCTGTCTATAATGTCCTCTAATATACTTGTGAAGAGTAATCATGTCCCCTTACAAACGTCTTTTCTCCAGAGAAAACAGCCCCAACCGTAACAGTCTGCTGGGCAATCTACTTTAAATCCCTCTTCGCCTTTAGCAGTTTAATTGCAATTCTCTGTATTCTCCCCAGCTCATGTATATCCTTCATAAATAAAGTAGAGAGGTTTAGTCCTGTACAGGTATTATCCAGAGTACTTGGGACCAGGGTTTTCCAGATAAGGGGTCCTTCCCTAATTGGGATCTCCATGCATTAAGTTTAATAAAAAAATTAGGAATGCACCGATTCGGTTCGGGATTCGACCAGGATTCGGCATTTTTCAGCAGAATCCTTTCCTTGGTGAAAGATTTGGCCGAATACCGAACCAAATCCTAATTTGCATATGTAAATTAGGGGCAGGTAGTGAAAGCATGTGACTTTTTGTCACAAAAGAAGAATTTCGGTTCAATATTTGCCCGAATCTTTTCAGAGGATTCGGTGCATCCCTAAAAAAAATTTATTTAAACATTAATTAAAATGTCTCCAATAAGAATTAATAACATCTTAGTTGGGATCAAGTACAAGCTACTGTTTTATTATTACAGAGAAAAAGGAAATACTTTTTAAAAATTTGATTTATTTGATTAAAATTAAGTCTATGGGAGACAGCCTTCCTGTAATAATGATCTTTTTGGATAACTGGTTTCCGGATAACAGATCCCATATCTGTACTCTCCTGTAATTAATTGCCTGATATAAGCAGGTGGTGAGTACAGGGCCACTGCATATTGCACTGTTTGGAACTCCCTATATTGAACATCTGAATGATCGTTGATTAGGGGAGTGCCCATATACTGCCCCAACATGGCTACAGAACTGCTGGATGCAGGCAGCATTATATTCATGGTATAATAATAACAGTAGAAGCTCCACTCTGAAATGCAAAGACCGGCATTAATTGACCTAAGGGCAGGGCCAGGTGCGTGTTTTGTTTTTATTAAATTATTTATCTGTTTGTTAATTAGAAGTCCAGATTTTCAGCAGCTATCTTGTCGCTAGGGTTACAGATTACTCTAGCAACCAGTCAGTGGTTTAAATCAGAGACTGGAAGATGAATATGAGGTGAGCGATAAAAAGGTAACAAAATCCTTAAAATTGTAAACTCAAAAAGCAAAGAGAAATCACAGTTGCACAAATCAGAAATGCGTGAGATTATACAATGAAATCTATATTTGTATTTAATTATACTGGGCTGACATCTTCCCTTTAAGGCTTTATATCTAATGCCACACACAGTGCCTACGGGTGATTCCAGAGAGGACACATTATGTAACAGTAGAACTTCTAACCCCTTTAATTTGTAGGTGTAAGTTTCCCTCCGTGGCCTAATTATAACACAGTAAGTGAGCAGTCACTGGGTGTAGCTGGCAGTTGCAGCTAAAAGTTTTTGTGTCCAGCAGTTGATGTACATACAGCTCTAGGCAAGTCCTCCCTGAAATTATCCAGCAAAAGTGTAAATAGGCTGGAGAAAAGGCACAGAATGTTGGATAATAAATAGAACGATATGTTAAGGGGATAATTAAATAAGCCAGTTGCACTGCATAGGAACACTGATATACTGTATTAGCTGTACTTTATTTACAGTTGTATATGTAATGCAAATCCTCCACTCTATTTACCTTAGTTTTCAAATGCGGCAATGCAATGTATTGGATATGATATCCAGAAACCCATTATCCGGAAAGTTCTGAATTACAGAAAGGCTGTCTCCCATAGACTCCATTTTTACCAAATAATCTAGTCACCCAGGTCCAGAGCATTCTCGATAACAGGTTCCATACCTGTGCTTTGTACTTGATTCCAACAAAGATATAATCAATCCTTATTGGAGGCAAACCCACTCTATTTGGTTTATTTAATGTTTGCGTTATTTTATAGTAGACTTAAGGTATGAAGATCCAGATTCTGGAAAGATCCATTATACAGAAAACCCTAGGTCTTGGGCATTGTGGATAACAGGTCCCATTCCTGTATCTGACCAATTAGCAGCTAACGTATAGCTTGAACTATAGTCCCAGTGCCATAGATTGTACGTGTCCTCTGGGTTTCTTTTTGATCTGTGTTGCACTGCTTCCTGGCACAACAACATTAAGGGTCAGTCCACATGAGCAGATTCGGTAGATTAGTCGCCCCAGCGACAAATCGCCTCTCCTGTTGTGGGGCGACAATCTCCCCGAACTGCCTTCCCCCACCCTCCGCCGGCTAAAATGAAAATCGCCTGCGGCAATCCACACGCGGCGCTTCATTTTCCGAAGTCGCCTGGAGTTTCCTCCTGCTCGTGTGGACTGACCCTAAAAGTTACCAGTACACAAATAGTTAAAAAGGGCCTTTTAATTGGCACTATTCATCTAATGGACCCATGGGTGTCCATCAGTTGCTGAAGAGTACAGGGAGTATCCATGGTTTTGATATGAATAATAGTTCTAAGAATCTTTTCAGTTGGTCTTCATTTTATAGTTTTTATTTGCCTTCCTCTGACTCTCCAGTTTTCAAATAGGGGTCACTGACCTCATCTATAAAAATAAAAGCGCTGTAATGCCACAAATGTATTGCTACTTTTTATTACTCATCTTTCAATCCAGGCCCTCTCCTATTCATATTCCAGTCTTGTGTTCAAATCAGTGTATGGTTGCTAGGGTAAATTGGACCCTAGCAACCAGATTGCTGAAATTGTAAACTGGAGACTTGCTGAATAAAAAGCTAAATAACTCAAAAACTACAAAGAAAAAAAGAAAACCAATTGCAAATTGTCTCAGAATATCACTTTCTACATTATAGTAAATATTGACTTTTTATGAAATAGGTTCATTGATTAAATATCCCGTAAAATGTGGATGCATTTATGTATACAGTATAGCAACACTGTTATAATATATAAAAAAAATCCTACATGACTAGTCTAAGGGCCATAAAATGCCTAAGGACCAACATCACCCAGGAATGGGACCCTGCATACTATTCAATTTGATATATATATATTCAATATTTCAATTTGAAGCCCTGGTTTCTCCATATGGATCAACATCTTCCATCAACAACCCACCAATTGCTTTTAGGACCACAGCTAGAAGTTAGTAGGCTATCTCTGATTTAGATGGGAAAATAGGAATAGAAATATCAAAATACTGATAGAGTTGCAGTTCAGTTACCATTCTGCATTCACACAATTGCATTTTGTTATGGGCTGATGCCATTCTGTACCCACCCAATGTGAAGTGCTGCAATATAATTTCACATGTACAGGCAGGATGCCATTATACACTCATCAGTGCCAAGCAGCTTGGGCACCACTCAAATAGTATCTCTAACTTCAGCTTTATGAGCTGCTTATTGTCTCATCTGAACGCTGGCACTACACCTTTATTGCTATATATTCACATATTAGCTTATGTTTATGGTACTGTAAAGATATGATCGCTTTGAAACCTGATGCTAGTCTTTTTTTCTTCTTTGTTTTTATATCACTTTAAAGAGACTGTATATTCAGTTTTTATTTCCCCTATTGGTCTGGAAAGGACAGGTGTTATGAAAGGCATTGACAGAGAAATGTCACATCAGACTTTATTTTTTATTGTTTTTTTAATCACTTTTTTTTATAGTTTTTTTTAATTATTTGCCTATTTTTTCTGATTCTTTCCAGCTTTCAAATGGGGGTCACTGACCCCATATAAAAAGCAAATGCTCTGTAAGGCTACAAATTTATTGTTATTGCTACTTTTTAATCACTCATCTTTCCATTCAGGCCTCTCCTATTCATATTCCAGTCTCTCATTCAAATCAATGCATGGTTGCTAGGGTAATTTGGATGGTAGCAACCAGATTGCAGAAATTGTAAATCAGAGAGCTGCTGAATAAAAAGCTAAATAACAAAAAATAATAAAAAAATGGAAATGGAAAACAAATAGCAAATTATCACTTTCTATGCCATGTTCAACGTTAACTCAAAGATGAACAACCCCTTTAATATCCAGTATGTTTTTGTGGGAGGAAACTGTAGCCAACAGAGTAAATCTGAACTTAATGGGAACAAAACAAACCCAGGATATCAGAATTGTAAGGCAACAATGCTAACAGTATATAATGACTGTGGCCATGTACAGACTGTCATTTATAGGGAAAAAACTGAGAGGATACAACCTGTTAGATAAAGTAGGTGCCTAAATAATATTGATCTAAAGGGATCAGAGGGCAAGCTCCAGCTCATCACTTCCACGTAGTGAGAAAGGACCACATCACAAGATTGTCTGTCGGAACTTGCATCCCACCAAGGACCAATACATGTCCAAATAACCATGCAGTATGGTTATGTTAGAAGAATGGACACTTTAACTGGTGCACACAGTGTCAATCCCCAGACGCAAAGTGCAGTGGTGTAACTAAAGTTTGTGTGGCCCCCAGTGAGGAACTTTATGTGCCCCCTCCTTTTAATGTATATTAGTCAATGACAATGACGATATAAACAATACATTTTTTCTTTTTAGAAAAGAATAACATGTATGGTATACATGGAAAAGTAAATTAGATAAAGGAAAAATAAATTAAACAAGGGCTGTAGAATTTGATCATTCATATCAATCCAGTTCTGAAGAAACATGAAAATGAACATGATCATTATAGAATTGGCCTATTGCCTGTTGGGACATGCTAATAGTAGGCCTACTATCTAGTTAACTAGGACCCAACTTATCCTATCCATGTGCAGTTCTAGTTGACATAATTAAAGGGGATCACTGCCAGAGGGAAAAGGGAGGGGACAGACGGGAAAAGAGAATAATAGAACAGCTAAAATAAAGAAAAGGTACGAGAACACAAAAGAAAAACATAGACAAGCATAAAATAGGGAAGCTGGAGAAAAAATGGAAAGGACAATAGCATGTGGCAAGGGAAGACGGAATCAGCAAAATAGAAGAGTGAAAGCATAAGATTAAAGTGGTGGAAGCATGCTGAAAAAGCAGGAAAGGCAATAAATGGGGCAAAGTATTCATGAAATCAGAACAGGTGAGTAGGAGGTAAAAAGGGGGAGACATGGATATGAGGGAAAAAGAAATTAGATAATATGAATTGAGAGAACTGAATAAAAGAACAGAGGGCTAGAATAGGTGGGCATGAGATAAAAATAGAAAATAATGAAGACACAGAGAGCAAGTAGAAACAGAAAGCAGGATAGATAACATTTAGAATGTTAGAATACCCCCACCCCCCAGAATTCATAGAAGGATGGCACAGAGGCAGATTCAAAATATGTATGTATGTATGTAATCTGTATAAGCTATGATTCTGCCATCGGCGGGGAATTAAATACAGGAAAAAGCTAAGGCCAATTATATAGTATATGCACTACCCTCATAATCAATTGCTAGTCATTTATGGCGCTTGTGTTACAAGAGCCATACCTTATGCAAGCCATAGTAATGTTGGCACAAACACGTCACAGAGATTTTATGAATACTTTAGTGAAGTAATGTTTATGAAATGTTAGGAGGTGCCACATAGCTTGCACAGCTCAGATGATTCAGTGCCAAATATGCATTGAGCGAAACTCACATACTTCTAGGTCATCATTGCTTACGAGGCTGGGATCCCTTTTCCTGGCTGTGTGTGCTCACAGGATCAGGGTGAAAAACATGGGCGATGGCTACTTGACAAGGGCATTCTATTATACCAGCATTTTATTGTGATTACATCAGCAGGCCTGGTTAAGTGCAGTAAAAGGGGTTGTTCACCTTTAACTTAAACTTTTACTATGAGAGATATTCCGAGACAATTTGCAATTGGTTTTCATTTTTTATTATTTGTGGTTTTTGAGTTATTTAGCTTTTTATTCAGCAGCTCTCCAGTTTGCAATTTCAGCAATCTGATTGCTAGGATCTTAATTACCCTAGCAACTATGCACTGATTTGAATGAGAGACTGGAATATGAATTAAAAAAAAGGCAGGTGTGTTTTAAAACTGGTGATAATCTAGAACAAATAGGACATTCCCTTCTTGTCCCTGTGTGAAACAATCATTGAGGTTGTAGGCATAACTGGAATGCTTAAAATATTACTGGGGAGTGGCTTTGCAGGCAAAGAGGTATTGTCAGTTGAAAATGGATAGTAATTGTTCTCCATCAACATAATTGCAGCAGGATTAACTTCCTCTTAAGTTATTTTATATCCTGTCACAGAAAAAAAACATAGACAAACTGTAAAATAAAACTACAGCAGCATGAGCATCCCCTTGTACAGCACAGATAAGCAGGAAATATAGCGAATTTGTTGCTTTAATATATTTTTTTTATACCACACTAAATTGTTACGCCTGAGGAAATGAATGGGCACTGAGTTTAAATGAACACAATGCAAGTAAATAGTAGGCTTAATTGTTATCTGGTAGTTTCTTCAGAGTTCTGAGAATAACCCCCTTTGGCTTTCCATGCCCTGAGAAGAGCATGCTCTGGTCTTTAGAGCCCTGACAAGGACCAGCTTATTTCTGCCTGAGGTTCCCTACTGAGTTTACATACACAGTTTTTTCTCTGGGATTTTACAGCACCTTGTTTTCACTCCCTGAGTGACCAGGAAACCCTTTCCCCTGATTTTAGAGCCTCTTTAAAGGAGCAATAATTCATAATAAATATATTTGTTTATATTAAAGGTCCCTTTTTAAATATAGACCTAACCATCAAATGTGCACCAATTTCACCATGAACCTCCTGTCCACTTCCTTT
The DNA here is from genome assembly GCF_017654675.1 of Xenopus laevis. Classification (NCBI taxonomy): domain Eukaryota; kingdom Metazoa; phylum Chordata; class Amphibia; order Anura; family Pipidae; genus Xenopus; species Xenopus laevis. The sequence goes on along the minus strand of NC_054386.1, from coordinate 37,927,726 downwards.
GCCTGCAAGCCGAATGCTTGCATAATAAGCCCTGTATGTATCCCTCTGCTTTCCCTCAGCATCCCTCTGCTCACCCCAGTATCGTGGTACCTACCACCTGCTCTCCCCCAGCCGCCCTGTACCTATCCCTCTGCTCTCCCCCAGCAGCCCTGTACCTATCCCTCTGCTCTCCCCCAGCAGCCCTGTACCTATCCCTCTGCTCTCCCCCAGCAGCACTGTACCTATCCCTCTGCTCTCCCCCAGCAGCCCTGTACCTATCCCTCTGCTCTCCCCCAGCAGCCCTGTACCTATCCCTCTGCTCTCCCCCAGCAGCACTGTACCTATCCCTCTGCTCTCCCCCAGCAGCACTGTACCTATCCCTCTGCTCTCCCCAGCAGCACTGTACCTATCCCTCTGCTCTCCCCCAGCAGCACTGTACCTATCCCTCTGCTCTCCCCCAGCAGCCCTGTACCTATCCCTCTGCTCTCCCCCAGCAGCACTGTACCTATACCTCTGCTCTCCCCCAACAGCCCTGTACCTATCCCTCTGCTCTCCCCCAGCAGCCCTGTACCTACCCCTCTGCACTACCCCAACAGCCCTGTACTTATCCCTCTGCTCTCACTCGGCAGCCCTGTACCTATTCCTCTGCTCTCTGCCCAACAGCCCTGTACTTATCCCTCTGCTCTCACTCGGCAGCCCTGTACCTATTCCTCTGCTCTCTGCCCAGCAGCCCTGTACCTATCCCTCTGCTCTTTTTATAAGCATATGACTAAGATTTAAAATGTTTAATGGGCAGATTATTTTATGTTGGATTTTGTGGTTGGAGGATATGTGTTGATGTGTAGCCTTTATACGTCGCAGTGACAGGTCTCTCCTTTTTGTAATTACATAGGGAGGAAGCAGGTGACCTTGGACCAAGAACAACTGGTGGAGAATGTGTGGCACTTGGTGGTTGCTGATTACTCCTACTGGACCTTGTGCTAGAACATCTCCTTGCAGGGTGCCCAGAAGATGCTGAACTCAGAACCGCTCTCCAAAATGCTCCCAGTGAATGAGTTTCTGCCAATCATGTCTGACACACATCCCAAGTAGGTATCCTCTGCATGTTTGATCCAGTTAGTATAATGTATCAATGCCTCAGAACATTTTTACAGAACCAACTGTGTGTGTGTTTCTATATGATACTCACTTGCTTTCCCCCTTCTTCATTCTACACCCTCAGTAAGGAAAACAAGCACCATTTTGTGAACAGAAACCTACGTATGTTTTCTGTCAATCACCTTCTTGTCTACCTAACTCATTACACTGGGGAACCCAGCTGGCAAAGTGACACCGAAACCTCCATCCTTTGGGACAATGATAATGTAAGAACAGACTGGAGTGGGTCGCAGAAGACCCTGAAGGACACAAGGGGAGATCCTTCCCATGTGCTACATGCTGCATCAGATGATGAGCTGTGACCTGTCAGCAATAACTGATCATGATAACGTGTGACTTCCTATTGCAGTACAAGATGGGTGTGCAGGAGGGGAGCAATTATATCAGGAATTGGCAGGGAAGTAATGTGTTGGTGCTACAAAAAAGTGTACTGTATTTTCTATTAGGGATGCACCGAATCCACTATTTTGGATTCGGCCAAACCCCCGAATCCTTCACAAAAGATTCGGCCGAATACCGAACTGAATCCAACCCCTAATTTGCATATGCAAATTAGGGATGGAAAGGGGAAACATTTTTTACTTCCTTGTTTTGTGACAAAAAGCCACGCGATTTCCCTCCCGACCCCTAATTTGCATATGCTAATTAGGATTCGGTTTGGCCGGGCAGAAGGATTCGGCCGAATCCGAATCCTGCTTAAAAAGGCCGAATCCTGTCCGAATCCCGAACTGAATCCTGGATTCGGTGCATCCTTATTTTCTATGCAATCTGCCTTCATGGGGTAAATGTAATGTGACTTTGAGTCACATACTAGAGCTGTCATTTCCCACTCACCAACAACATACTATTATTTGTATCCAGCCACTTCCACACTTTTGCACTTGTAGCTTCAGAGTTACAAAGCAGCTTCCTCTACACCTGGGTCTTCAGCTCTGAACCAGTCTTCTGCACTCGTAGATTTTTGCTCCAAATGAGCCTCTTGCACACCTGGGTCTTCAGCACACGTGTGACTTCAGGTCTGAACCATCAGCCTCTCGTACATACAGGTTTTCAGTTCCTTTAACATCTTGCACACTTGGAACTTTAGCTCTAAACCAGCCTGTTGGACACCAGGGTCTTTTGCTCCAAACCAACATCTTGGACATCGTGATCTTAAGCTTTGAACCAGCCTCTTTCCCCCATCGATCTTTTGTATCACAAGGAGAAATGTCTCCAGCTTTTAAAGAATGTAGTGCCCCTTTCAACTAAATATAAGATGTTTCTTTCTTTGTAGTTTACACATATCAAGTAAACCTGCCAGATTGTGATCTACTATTCAGTTGTTTTTCATCATTATATTTTTTGAATTATTTGCCTTGTTTTATTGTACTCTTTGTTGGAGTAAAGTTTTTGCTGTTGTATTTTCACTTGTTAGCTTTTGTTCCAATACTTGCTCCCGTGACTTAGTAATAATAATACTTTACTTCTTAAAGAAAACTATTATCCCCACTGCTACTATGGGCACCATCTCTCCCTACTATACCTGCTATGCCACAGCCCCTTCCCAGAGACAATTATCCCACTGTTACCATAGGCACCATCACTCCCTGCTATACCTGCTAACCCACAACCACAGTCCCTTCCCAGAGACTATTATCCCACCACTACTATATGCACCATCTCTCCCTACTATACCTGCTATCCCACAGCCACAGTCCCTTCCCAGAGACTATTATCCCACCACTACTATAGGCACCATCTCTCCCTACTATACCTGCTATCCCACAGCCAGAGTCTCTTCCCAGAGACTATAATCCCACTGTTACTATAAGCACCACCTCTCCCTACTATACCTGCTATCCCACAGCCACAGTCCCTTCCCATAGACTATTATCCCACTGTTATTATAGGCACCATCTCTCCCTACTATACCTGCTATGCCACAGTCCCTTCCCAGAGACTATTATCTCACTGTTACTATAGGCACCATCTCTCCCTACTATACCTGCTATCCCACAGTCACTTTCCAGAGACTATTATCCCCACTGCTACTATAGGCACAATTTCTCCATACTATACCTACAGTCACAGTCCCTTCCCAGAGACTATTATCCCCACTGCCTACCATAGGCGCCATCTCTCTCTATTATGCCTACTATCCCAGAGCCTCTGTCCCTTCCCAGAGACTATCATCCAACTGCTACTATAGGCACCATCTCTCTCTACTATACTTGTTATCCTACAGCCCCTTCCTAGAGGGTATTCCTGTGTGCACTGTGTACATGGGAACACATTACACATTTTCCATACCAGTTAAGGTGGCCATAGACACACAGATCCTATCGTACAAATCGAGGATTCATACGATTTTCGGATCGTGTGTGGCGTGTGCCGACAGCTTTCGTCTGGCGGAGATCGGTTGTTTGGTCGATCGGTCAGGTTTGATTTTGACCTGACCAATCCTGCCGGAGCCCACGCGCATCGTAATCGGATCGTTCGGCTATATGGCCGAACAATCAGATTACCCCCGATATAGCCATGTTTGTTAATGGCATATCAGGGAAAGATCCGCTCGTTAAATGTTTAATATATAAAACCAGACTGTTAGTAACCCTTCCTAATCCATCCACTATACTGCCTTCTCATTCCTGCAGCATAGATACAAAACATAATGCTGAGCAGCACTAGGAGGCTGTTTATTTGGCATTTTACAGGGCAAATTTACTTACCTCTGAAGTTGCGCCAGCGTTGACTTGCCGCACGTAGCCAGGCGTAGATTCGCCAGGACTGTGCAAATCCACAAAGTTTCGAAGTTGCGCACAAGTTACTGATCGTTTGCCAAGTTGCGATAACGATGTTACGATCAGCAGTTCGAAGTTATGCTAGCGATTGGAAATTTGCATACGGCGTGCAGTTTAAGTACAATGGCCGTATATCCAACAGAAAACACATTACTCACATGTGCCCACAGTATAGTATAGTTTATGTTATCAAATGTAGGGGGGAAGGAGGGTACCCTAAAAAAAATGTGTGCTCTTTTTCAGCCTATCACCCTTAAAAAAGTAAAAGACGCCAGCATTTTTTGGGACTTAGAAAAAAATGCAACTTTTTGTGGAGCAATCCCTATCTACTCCATTGCATTTCGCCTGGTCTGAGGTGGCGAAGTAAAGTCTGGCGCAAGAGGTAACGTTCACCAAAATCCGCAAATTAGTGAATTAGCATAGTTACGTCCCTTTGCCAGAGCGCAACTTCGTCTGGCCTAAGGGTGCGAAGTAGCGCTCGAGTGGGTCCACTTCGCTAGTTTGTTATGGTATGTACTATTCCTAGCAACTTTGCAATTGTTCTTCATTACTTTACAGTTTTTGAAATTAGTTGTCTCCTTCTTCTGACTCCTTCCAGCTTTCAAATGGGGACAAAAAGAAACACCAAGAGCCCCAATAGTGTAATATGTTTTTACAAGGAGTAATGGTAGAGTAAACAAGTTAATACTCACAAACCAGGGTTACCAATAGGCAAACACTGTATAGGCAGGTGGGGAGATTATCCTGACCCCACTCCGGAATAAGACGTCGCTCTCTGTAGAAGAAGAAAAAGGGGATGATACCCCTCCACTCGGGGTGGACTCGATATAGTAGTTAGATAAAACAGAGGCGCCAAAAGGATAAAAATAGCTAAAAGCACTTAAAAACCCAATGGGTAATTCAGAGGAGGTAGTAATGAACTTACCTCCTCCAAGCGTTGCAATACTGTTTTGTGAATAAACTATTATTGAAAATTACCACTTTCGTTGGTGTCTGCTTGGAGGAGGTAAGTTCATTACTACCTCCTCTGAATTACCCATTGGGTTTTTAAGTGCTTTTAGCTATTTTTATCCTTTTGGCGCCTCTGTTTTGTCTTACTAGCTTTCAAATGGGGGTCACTGACCCCAGCAGCCAAAAACTGCTCTGTGAGGCTACAATTTTATTGTTATTCTTACATTTATGACTTTACTTCCTATTGAGTACCTTGCCTATTCATTTTCTAATCTCTCATTAAAGCCAATGCCTGGTTGCTAAGGGAAATTAAACCCTAGCAACTAGATAGCTGCTGAAAAGTCAAACCAGGGATCTGTTGAACAGTAACACAAAAATAAAAAAATAATCAATTTCAAATTGCATCAGAATATCACTGTCTATGTCATGCTAAAAGTTAATTTAAAGGTGAACAACCCCTTTAACCCAGAAATTTGGTTTAAACAGGATATTCAGCTCTAGAGTGCAGGGGGCCTCCAATTTTGCTCTCTGCAGTAGCTATTTGGCCTCCTTCTGGCGAAGGAAAGGCAAGCGCTGAGGGGTGGGCTGTGCAAAGGCCATGGGGCCCTGGAACGAATGACAAGATATTTCCAGGCAAGGGAAGGTCACTGCTAAAAGAATATAACATGAGACCGGCGCAGACAAGAACATGGCATGTGACAGGGAATCGGTCTCAACTTTTCCAAAACTGTAATGAAGGGACTTTCAATGAAGCTTACATTTTCTCTCTCCTGCGTGAAACACATACTTTTGAAGGCAACCTTCAATGGAGAGCTACTGAATAGAAAACAAAACAACTCAAACATCACCAGACTGTTTGTTTCCTTCTCAAAGAATAAGTCCCTTGTCCCCTGCTCCTCTCTCCCTACCGTGTAGGAAAAGTTTTATTATATAGTTATAGGTAGAGGGGGGCCAGGCACCCTAAGCAGCCCAGCTGGCCAGCTCGGCCCCTCTTTCTCCTGGCACGCGTGTGCAGTGACGTGCGCGTATGTGCTTGGTAGGGGAGCGCGCAAGCTGGGTGGAAGGTGCGTCAGGTCTAGTGGTAGGCAGAAGAGGCAGCTGTCCAGTGCCCCTCAATTGTTACTCCCTAGGCAGCTGCTTCTTCTGCCTACCCCTAGTTCCGGCCCTGATTATAGGACAAGTGTCATCTTTCCCTAGCCACTGGCGCAACTTCATGTTCATAACATGCACCATATATCCATCAGACAGTAACAGAGCGGCCAGAAAATCACAAACTAGCTTGCTTGCAGACGGTCAGTTAGACAGGAGTGACCAATTGGCATATAAATAGTGAAATAGCATCTCAACGATTTTTAGGTGCAAAGTGAAAATCTTATTCCCCCTCTTTCCAAATGTGGGGTCTGCTCACTACTACTGCTCACAACTGCTATGGTGCTATTTTATATTATATTGCATCATTTTACTGTTGGGCTATCTGGGATTCATTCAGTATATGGGTTGTTGAGAGACTTGTTTTGGCTGTCACTATCAGTTAACAATTTTGCCATATCAGCTTACTGTGTCCTTTACAGTAAGGAATACTCTACTAATGACTTCTCTAGTTGCACTGTGGTCTTTACTCTGGGCAGGGATGGACTCGACTCTGAGACACCAAGAAGAAACTCTGAAGGCCCCCAGGTCTCGTAGGCCCTGTGACCCAGAAACATCTGCACTCTCCCTTGATCTCCCCTCCCAATCACAATAAAGACTAGATGTGTATATGTGGGGGAAGGCATCAGTGAAATACATCACGACTATGGTGGGTGGCCCCTGGGAATGGGTGTGGGAGCCCCTGAGGTGGTAGCCCCTGTGGACCCTGGTCACCCCAGCAGGCCCGGACTGGCAATCTGTGGGTTCTGGCAAATGCCAGAGGGGCTGCTATAAGGTCCCATAGAAAGTCAGCATTTAGTGGGCTGGTGGGGGGTGTTTGGGCCTCTATGTGGGCTGATTGGGCCTCTATGTACCTGAAATGCCAGGGCCTATTTTAATTCTCAGTCCGGACCTGCACCCCAGTCTGGCGCTGATTCTAGACAGTATTTCTGCTGGAAATTGTCTTCCATGGAAGTATAATTTTGTGAGGTTTTTACGAGTGACTGGTGCTTAGCATTTATCGGTGTGACACATTCAATCGGTAAAGAGTGCAGAGAAGGAGCAAGTGTCCAAGCGGAGCATGTTGCACTGATTCCTCCTGTCAGGGCCGGAACTAGGGGTAGGCAGAGTAGGCACGTGCCTAGGGCGCAAAGCCGGGGGGGCGCCAGGCACGCACCTCCTCTGTCACCTACCCCCAGTCCGGTGCCCGACTGTTTGAAGTTTTTACGGCTTCTCGCGCTCCTGCGCATGCGCGCGAATGTATATCTCGGCAATTTACACATGGGCACATTCGCACCAGTTTGCGCATGCGCAGAAGCGCAAAAGAAGTAAAACCTGCAGCTTTTCTTGCGCATGCGCACGTGGGCTAAGCCGGCGCCGCGTCCGCCGGCTTGCCTTGGGCGCCTGTGCGACGCGGCCCGGCCCTGCCTCCTGTTGGTTCTGGCTATCACTCTAGGTATCTCGCAGCTAACAGAACTAGTTATTGAGTGAAAGTGGGAGCTAGTCAGTGAGAGGGGCAGGTAGGGTGGAGTGGAAAGATGTGTGAGAGATAGAATATCTGAAAGGGGATTGGTCGGTACCACAGAGGGAGGGGGGAATAGTCAATACTGCAGAGTGAAAGGGGAATGGTCGGTACCACAGAGTGAGTAAGGAATGGTTGGTACCACAGAGTGCTGAACGTTTGGATTTACCCAATATCGCCCTGCCATTGGTGGGCATATCGGGTCGCCAAACGAGCGGATCTTATCATGTATGGCCACCTTTAGTCTTATCATGTATGGCCACTATTTTGGTCTGGTGCCGCTCTAGTCAAAAATGTTGTTTTAAAAATGTCAGATATTGATGTCAGCATCTCTTTAAGCTACAGAACATTTTTTAATAATTGCAGGAATGACTGGTATGTCAACAGCAAATGAAGCATTATAAGTATTTTGGTGCTCCTGGAAAAGTTAGGGTGACTGAGTAATCATATAAATGCAATAACATTGATGTCAGTGTTTAAATATAGTTCAATTAGCTGAATGGTGTCATCATAATTAGTGCTGTGATTCTCATACAATAAATTTTTATGTATGAAACTGTAACAATCTGCTAAAAAGCTTCACATAGTCACTCATATGTACACATACAATATGTGCATACTCGCTGAACTTTGCAACCTCTTTGTCGCATTCCCATATTATCTATGTGTCCCTGATTTTTCGCCTAAGGGTAGTGACACACGGGAAGATTTGTCGTCCGTTTTTTTTAAAAGAGGGTTTCAAAGACAAGTCTTTCGTCATTTTGCAAGCGAACATTCCAGCCGACTTCGACTTCCGAGCGATTTATATCCCATAGTGCATTGCAGTACTGTCTCCAACCATAGGGGAGTACTGCAATGCACCATGGTATATACAGCGGAAATATCTTGGCGTCTTGTCTCGGCGTGTTTTCTTAGTACCTCTATTATTTGCTACAGAAAGAAAGACACGAAATAGCTGCTGCTAGAAAATATTGGGCTGGTCATCAACGAATTTGTAGGAAAACAAAGGGTTAGCTGCCTGCTTGGCCCTGCAAACATAGATAGATTGCACTGGGACCGATAAAGATTTTTTAACCTAGCCAATCAATTTCCTGACAGATGTCGGTCCGAAAAATCGTAAGATGAATGAATGATGAATCCCACTAACCGCACAATAATTTCAAAGGATTGGTCGGACTTCGCTAAAATCTTTGTGTCTATGGGGTCCTTAAGTCCCATCACAAATCAGCAGTTAAAGAATGGACAGTTTCATGTATTATACTGTGAACTTCGCAGCTATTCAGAAAAATTCCAAAAGTTTTTCAGAAAGTCTATATCAAGCTTGATGAGCTGCATATATATGTGATATACTGTATGTATGTTTGTATGTGTGTATGTGTCTGGTATATGGGCACTTAAAGCTATGTCATATGTATATATTTGGGCATTTAGCAATAATACAGGTCCTATCTAACATAGTAATTTTTTTTAATTAAAGAATTTTAATGTTTTTCTTTCAGGTTTTTAGCGACTGGACAGTTGTTTGCTTCCTTGTATTTCCAATTCCTTATCGGTTGAACCACTTTAGGCAAAGTTGTAAAAGAAACTTGTCTGCTTATTTGGTCTGAGCTGCAAAGACTTGTGATGCCCCCCCCCCAATGAAAATGCATGGATTCACATTGCAGAAGACTTCTATAAAAAAATCCTAATTGTTTGGAAAACACATTCGAGTTACAATACCTTTCAAAAGAGGCTCAAAATACTTTTCGGTTGTTCTTCTGGCTGTTGTTGATGTAAATAGAGCCTATGGAAGCACTGGTGATGCTGGTGCTTTCCAGAATTCAGCACTGGGACGTCGATTATCAGAAGGGGCACTTCATCTAACTCTGCCTAAACCATTGCCTGGCACTGATGCACCTTCCATGCTTTATGTTTTTGTGGGTGATGAGGCCTTTGGTCTTACAGAAAACATAATGTGGCCTTACCCAGGTTCACAATTGGACAGCTCAGCCTGCAGACCCAGATTTTTATTAAAAAGTCCAGATTTTTTCTTTAATTTCCTGCACTTACTCCAGAAAAAGATACAAAGTTTCTGAAACTTCATTAAAATAAGAGGCTTATTGGCAGAGAGCACCGAACACTTAGCGCCTGCACTTAGATACATTTGTAACAATTTAAGATAAACAAAGATACAATATTTAAGATACAAGTATTTTGGGAGAACTGAGACGTGCAGCTTTAAGGGCAATTTCCTGCAAAGTTATTTTTTACCATATAGGCATCTGAGTGCCACCCTCTTAAAACTGCCGCCCTAGGCACAGGCCCTTGAGTGCCTATGTGGTAAATACGCCCCTGCTTGTATGTCTCTTTATTTATCTAGGGCTACTTTTATACAATAATAGTACAGGCATGGGCAACAGCCAATAACATTTTCATTCACAAAAAAGTGCTATGGGATTAAGGTCCCTACTGGGTAAAAAAAGGAATAAAAATCAAGATAGCAGTCCTTTAATCAGCTCTTCTATCAATACTTCCCCCATGGTTTAAAGACTCGGCCCACCAGCCAGAGGAATGGTATGCCTGTAGATAGTGTGAAAAAGCGAGCATGGGACTCCCACCGGGTTTAGCCAATAGGGTCAGTCAGTTATCTATAATCAGTATGTGTGTATTGAGTTCTCTCTGTTCTCTGAGATGTCTTCTATATTGTCTCCTTCCTCTCCTTATATCCTCTTGTTGTGTCTTATCTGTTCAAGACAGCAGACATACACTGCTGCTCCCTGACCACTTGCATTGTCTTTTGTTTTCTACCCCAGCCAAGACTGTTTCTAATCTGATTTCCCCAAATTCCCATAATCTAATTTAACTTGTCCTGACATCACGGTTGGGACAGTTTAAATTGGGCACAGTCACTCAAGGTCAGACTGGGGCGGTGGGACAGCGGTGGGACAGCGGGGAAAAACTTGGAGGGCCCCCAGCCCTTGTGAGCCCTACTGGCCCAGTTCTGCTATTAGCGCTGCCCCTCCGACCTCCCTCCTGGCCCCTGGTTGGTGATCAGGAAAAGGTAAGCGCAGGGGGCCAGAAGAGGGTTGCATCTGCGGAGTGGGGGAGGGACTGGCCAACGCGTCTTTGCCACTGGGGTCCTGGCCCCCTCAGTCCAACCCTGCAGTCACCTCTTTCATGTGCCCATTCCAAAGCCAATCAGAACATCCGACAACAGATATAAATAGCCAGTGTTGGACTGGGCCAGCGGGACACCGGGGAAAAAACCTGGTGGGCCCTGGCCCTCATGGGCCCCTGCTGCCCCAGACCTGCTCCATTGGCTGCCCCCAAGAAAAACTTAGCCGTAGCGCTGTTGGTGTGGCGCGTCTTTTGCGCATGCGCACCACACGTTCACGGTTCAGCGTGCCGGTGCTGACATGTTTATTGGTAGGAGGGGGCCCCTGGGACTACCAGGAGGGCCCTTGTTTTGCAGCCCCGATGGGCCCCCTAGGATCCAGTCTGACCCTGTAAATAGCCATGGCAAACCAGAAAAAGTCTAATGCTCCCCATAGACGCCACGATTCTTCTTGCCGAACGACTGATTTTAGGGAAGTCCGACCAATCCTTCGAAATTATCGTGCGGTTAGTGGGATTTGAACGATTGTACATCTTACGATTTTTCGCCCGACATCTGTCAGTAAATTGATCGGCAAGGTCAAAAAATCTTTGTTGGTCCCATTGCAATTTATCTATGTTTGCAGGGCCAAGCAGGCAGCTACCCTTTGTTTTCCTGGCAAATTGGTCTTTTTAGTTGATGGTCAATTCGTACGACCATACGATTGTTCCGAGAAAATCGTGGTCTCACAATGAGGATCTGATCTTTTAAAAATCTCAACTAGAGATGTCGCGAACTGTTCGCCGGCGAACTTGTTCGCGCGAACATCGGGTGTTCGCGCTCGCCGGAAGTTCGCGAACGTCGCGCGACGTTCGCCATTTTGGGTTCGCCATTGTTGGCGCTTTTTTTTGCCCTCTCACCCCAGACCAGCAGGTACATGGCAGCCAATCAGGAAGCTCTCCCCTGGACCACTCCCCTTCCCTATAAAAACCGAAGCCCTGCAGCGTTTTTTCACTCTGCCTGTGTGTGCTGAAGAGATAGTGTAGGGAGAGAGCTGCTGCCTGTTAGTGATTTCAGGGACAGTTGAAAGTTTGCTGGCTAGTAATCGTTTTGATACTGCTCTGTTATTGGAGGGACAGAAGTCTGCAGGGGTTTGAGGGACATTTAAGCTTAGGTAGCTTTGCTGGCTAGTAATCTACCTTCTACTGCAGTGCTCTGTATGTAGCTGCAGTGGGCAGCTGTCCTGCTTCTGATCTCATCTGCTGACTGCTGCAATAACAGTAGTCCTTGTAAGGACTGCTTTTATTTATTTTTTTGTTGTTTTACTACTACTACTACTACTACTACTATAAGAGCCCAGTGCTATTAGTCTAGCAGTGTTGGGGAGTGGGACTGGTGTGCTAATCTGCTGCTCCTAGTAGTTCAGCAGCACCAACTTTAATTTTTTTTTTTAATATTCATTTTTTTTTTATTTTACTTTTTTTATTTTACTACCGCTGTAGTAGTGTATAAGTTGACCTTTTAGGCATTATTTGCCCTGTAGGCATTATTTGCACACTGTTTTCTTCAACCCGCCATCGAGCTGTGTGACCTTGTTCACATTCTGTCTAAATATCCATAATATTACCGTCTCCAGAAAAAACACCGGAGTCACTTTTTTCAAGCAGCATTCATATATTTTACGTAATCCGTATCCACCGCTGTAGTAGTGTATACGTTGGCCTTGTAGGCATTATTTGCACACTGTTTTCTTCAACCCCGCCATCGAGCTGTGTGACCTTGTTCACATTCTGTCTAAATATCCATAATATTACCGTCTCCAGAAAAAACACCGGAGTCACTTTTTTCAAGCAGCCATAATATATTTTACGTAATCCGTATCCACCGCTGTAGTAGTGTATACGTTGACCTTGTAGGCATTGTTTGCCCAGTTTTTTTGGCCACAGCCACTGAAGCACAGAGGCCAGAAAAAATATGCCATATAAATGCTGAAAATAGTCATTTTTTGCCATACGTTGACTCAACGTATATGGCAAAAAATGACTATTTTCAGCATTTATGTGGCATATTTTTTTCTGGCAACTGTGCTTCAGTGGCTGCAACCAAAAAAACTGGGCAAACAATGTCTACAAGGTCAACGTATGGCGAAAAATTACTATTTTCAGCATTTATATGGCATATTTTTTCTGGCAACTGTGCTTCAGTGGCTGCGTCCAAAAAAACTGGGCAAACAATGTCTACAAGGTCAACGTATGGCGAAAAATGACTATTTTCAGCATTTATATGGCATATTTTTTCTGGCAACTGTGCTTCAGTGGCTGCGTCCAAAAAAACTGGGCAAACAATGCCTACAAGGTCAACGTATGGCAGTTGTTTAAAGAGAACAGTAGATTACTAGCCAGCAAAGCTACCTAAGCTAAAATGTCCCTCAAATCCCTGCAGACTTCTGTCCCTCCAATACAGAGCAGTATCAAGCAGATTACTAGCCAGCAAACTTACTATCATCTGTCCCTGAAATCACTAACAGCTCTCCCCCTACACTATCTCTTCCAAGCACACACAGGCAGATTTTTCAGATACATTTTTGCCCTTGATCCCCCTCTGGCATGCCACTGTCCAGGTCGTTGCACCCTTTAAACAACTTTAAAATCATTTTTCTGGCCAGAAATGTCTTTTCTAGATGTTAAAGTTCGCCTTCCCATTGAAGTCTATGGGGTTCGCGAACCGTTCGCGAACCGCTCGCATTTTTGCGCAAGTTCGCGAATATGTTCGCGAACTTTTTTTCCGACGTTCGCTACATCCCTAATCTCAACATCTATGGCCAGCTTTAGAATGAGTACAGGCACACAAGGAGTAGTCCTTGAGGATCTAGAGTAGTGATCCCCCAACATGTTGCTCTCTAACCCCTTGGATGTTCCTCCCAGTGGCCTCAAAGCAGGTGCTTGTTTTTGAATTTCTGGCTTGAAGGCAAGTTTTGGCTGCATAAAAACCAGATGTACTGTTCCATGACCTGTATAAAAGCATGGAACTCCTTGTGACTTATAATATCCTTATATTTTACAATAGGGGGTATTTTACAATAGGGGGTACTTTATTCACTATATAAATTACAGTGGGGGTACATTACCTGCTATAAATGTATACACAGAGCTGCTCCAAGGCACTCTAGGCAACCCGGCTGGTTGATCCCCTTGCTCCACCCACTCCGTGTGTGAATGTACATGCATGCGCCATAACGTCACATGGGGGATCTCGCAGACATGGGAGAATGTCAGAGGGGAGAGCAGCAGATGGCAGTGAGCACAGACTAGAGGGTAGGCAGAAGACCCTTTAACAGGTACCTGCCCAGTACCCCCCATCGCTGCGCCCTAAGTAGGTGCCTCTTCTGCCCACCCCAGGCTGGATTTCATCTTTTTGTGCCCCTAGGCCGCCTGGGTCCTAGAGGCGACACGCAGAGCAAGCATCGACCCCTAAGCCACCAGGTCCTAGTGCCCGCCAGTGCACACCCTCACGCAAGTGCCTTTAAAATTTTGCTGCCCTAGGCCCAGGCCTTTGTGGGTTTACCACAAATATGGACCTGACCCTGTGTACACACACATATATATACTAGTGATTTGCAGTTCGAGAAACACTTGATTCGCACCTGACCCTAACCTGCTGCTCCCCAGCCTGTACTCGACCCTAACCCGGCACGCTCCCCTCTTTATATACCTGCGCCTGACCTGCTCTGATGGTACAAATGGGGAGGGGCCTGCACGAGTATATAAAAAGGCACGCGCAGAGGCCAACATAGTGGGCGCCCCTAGGCCCACTGCCGTTTGTCTTCCCTGTCCCCTCTCCTTTATTCGTGCAAATTTTCATCATCTGGACTGGAGCAATGGGGATTGGCGCATGGGAAATTTAAAAAATGATTGTACCTCCTGCACATCCCCAGTGTTTTTGAACCAATGTGGGTGTGGTTGGGCAGCACGCCGCCCCCCTAAAATCCTGCCGCCCTAGGCTGGGCCTAGGTGGCTTTTCAACAAATCCAGGCCTGGAGGCCAAAGTCAGGCTGAAGAAGGCTGCGGATGGGGAGAATGGAGGCTAAAGTTCAGCCCGAACCCACCCGAGGACGTACTGCGAAAGTCGGCCTGAACCCACACGACCTGCAGGTGAACCCGCTGGCATCAAGACGGCCCACACATCACTATTATATAGACACGGGGGGAAAACCTGGTGTACCCCGGTGACCTATTCTCCTGCCCAGAATGTAGCCACTCCCTTGCTGGTCTGGTAGCAGCAAATTAAGGAGGAACAATCACAAGGGTGGGGCGCTAGATAAGACACTGCGTTTAGGGAAGAGGGCCCTTCAATCACAGTCCTGGTGGGGCCCAGTTGGACCCTGCATTAGTCTCTACATGGACTTGTCTTGAAAAAGGGCTATTAATTGGATTAAAAGATTACTAGTGAAATGGGGTCTTATGATTTATAGTAAATCAGCAGAAAGAGGGATCATTTGTTGCACCCCTTCAGATGGGAAGTAGGAAAGCTGGTCCAATTATTTTTGGTCTGTGACATTTTGGGGGGGGGCTGTTAGGAGGCTTGACCTTGGGCCACACTAGTAACTGGGTGAACTTTCCAGATTTTGTTACCAAGGTGAAGATTTGAGAGATAAAGGACAGATAGAAAGTGTTTGTGGAGAGCAACAGGGGCAGGCAGGGGTGTCGTTTTCACGAGGGAGTGTCAGGGTGGGAGGAGGCAAAGCGAAGGGAGAGCGAGAGAGACTGCTGGGTGTGTCAGTCTGAGGGAGAGAGAGGAAGAGACGGGCTCCCAGCAGCAACAGGAGGTAAAGCCGTGTGTCTGTTTGTCTGTGTGTGGGACATAGATAACGCAAGAGATGGCACTGCGTGGGTGGGAACGAGGCTGCCACTGTAGGCCATGTATATAATGTGCGGGAATGTGTAGTAGGGACGCGTTCTCTAGCAATGATTTCAGCTGGATTTAGTGAGACACTTTTTGTCTGTATAATATGGAAAATGAATTCCTGTTGGGCTGCCAGCAAATATCAACTGGAGGGGGGAGAGAAGGGGCCAGACAGTGAGACAAGCTGGGTGTGGAGGTCCGACGCATAGCGCACTCTGAGAGACAGCCGACCCTCTGACTCCCTTTCCTCCCAGTCTGTCTCATAACTTAAATTCGTCACCACTACCTGTCACTTTCCCACAAGAGAGCTGCCCCGTAGTCATGACAACTTATTTGCCCTCCTCCGCCCCAACAGGCTGTCGGGTCTGTGCCAAGCCATGGGCAGCCTTTACGTTAATGCTGCAGGAAGATGGTGGGAGATGTAGTGTCAGCGTGTTTGGCCCCACTCTCTCCTGCATTCTTACAGCTTATTAATAATAATACTGGAACTGCTGCCCCCCGACATCCTGACAAGATCCGTGTCATTTCTAGGCTTCATGTGTCACATGTGTGTGTCTTTACTTCAGCCTCAACTATTCTCTAACTGTCACTTTCCCCATCACTGTATTAAGCAATGCCACACAAAACTCCCATGCCATTGTTTCTCTTCTCCCATGCCCGTCAATGCCATTTTACTGATTATCCCTCCCTTGACAGCTCATGCTCTCCTCCTAAACCCCCCCCCTTGTTTCACACCCCTCTTTCTCTTTGCAGTGATCACCAATCCCTCCTCCCTGTCCTCCTCCCTCACACCCTCTGATTTCAGCAGCCTGTGCCTCTAATCTCAGCTGCTTGTCTCTCTCCAGTAGGACCTGCCACTCTCTCGGCCGGGCCATGGGGGATGTCATATCCAGTCACCTGGACGAGAGCCGGCGCAACTACATCACAGGTAAGGTCACCTACTTATAAAGCCTTTCCCTGTCACCTGGACTTGTCCCTCCACCACACCATGTTGCAAGTTCTTTCTATCCTGGACTGCTAGCAGGGTCTTTGGAGGGTGCTGTGCAGAGGAGCTAATAATCTCTTTATGTTCTGTTGTATATGTATTCAAATGGAGCATGATGGTAGGAAAGTCTGGCAAGTTTCTGTGGCAGATGCTCTCTGGGAAAGATCTACATTTTAGGAAATGCTTAGTGCACTGGCATAGGGGACAACTGCGAGCAGTTTCTTTGTAGACTTAAGCTGGCCACAGACGCAAAGATCCGATCGTACGAATCAATATATGATCAGACTTTCCCATCTCCCCACCTGTCACTAACCATTCAGATCAAAGTCTTGCCATTCCGACCAAATAAAGTAGTTAAAGAACAAATCAGCCGATGTTCTGCCCCTGACAGCAATCGTACGATAGACAAAGCTAGTGACAGTCTCTCACTGAAAATCGTACGATCGTCAATACACGCAGAGATATTTTCGGCAGCTGACAGAAATTTCCTAACCTGTCCGATCGACCAAACGACTGATCTCCGCCGGACGAAAAATGACGGTACTCTCCACACGTTCCGAAAATCGTACGAATCCTCGATTCGTACGATGAGATCTTTAGGTCTATGGCCATCTTTAGATAGCAATTGTCTGGACCCTGACTGCACAATTGTGGCCCAGGTGATTTTTGTTGTTTGTTTTGCCACTAGCTGAATATCTGTCTCAGCTCAGGACCAATGCCCCATATAGTAGTGAAAAATTGCCCCCCTGGACTGCTCATGGGTTCATTGTCATTTCAAAATATGTAAGTGCACAGGAGATTGACTTGAGATGAATGGGAAGCCATTTCCATGGAGCTACTATTATTGTATTGTAAAACTGTATAGAGTGTCGTATAGAATATAAATAAATATTTACATTGGTTCATACAAATACCTTATTGGTAATATTTACTTTGTGCTGTTCAAATATAGTTGGCTACAGTTCCATGCAAATGGCACCCAAATTTCTCCTCATGTGGGCATCATCCTTTTATGGCTCCTCTTCACTTCTTTATCTTCCAATGCATTGTTTTCTCTTGGTACACCTGGTGTCCATAGTACAGAGATTATCAGTTGGGATTGTCCACCCAACATATCAATACTGAAAATTCTGTCTGTATGTGTATGGCCAGCTTGATCTACAGAATCTCTTCTGCAATGTGTGTAACAGCTCAAGAGGCAATTGAAGGGGAGTATCAATCAGAACAGCTGGACGAGCAAAGAGCAAAATTTGAGACCCTATGTAAACATATATATAATTGAAAGTTAAATGAGCTAATATCCCCCACTCTAAGAAATGTGCTGCTGACCAAGCTAATCTGTCAAAAGGATAGATGGCTGGGATTGGTGATGGGGGGCAGGGGCACACAGGCAGATTTGGAAAAATTTAGTCGGCGGCGACTAATCGCCTCTTCTGCCTGGTGACAATCTCCCCGAACTGCCTTCCGCCTGCTTAAAATGAAAAATCGCCTGCACCAATGCACTCGCGGCGCTTAGATTTCCGAAGTCGGCCAAAGTTTCCTTGACGCTGGTGATTTTTCATTTTATGCAGGCGGAAGGCAGTTCAGGGAGATTGTCGCCCAGCAGAAGAGGCGATTAGTCGCCAGGCGACTATATCTCCACGAATCTGCCCCTGCCCTAAAGGTGGGCATACACGCACTGATATTATCGTACAAAACAAATTTTCATATGATGTTCGGTGCGTGTTTGTGGGACACGAGCCGACCAATATCTGCAGTGTAAATTGGTGAGAATAATTTTATCATTAAAGGGGAAACCATTGTGAAAATACAATGTGTTTGCTTGTGACTGAAGACAATGAGTTGCTTTGTGTGGAGTCGTTTTGGGAAAACAAAATTATTTTCTTTTACTCACTTATTGTGTATTTACTGGTACATCTTAACTGGACCGCAGGACCTCTGCAGGGACCCTATGATATATAAATAACCATAATTTCCCTTGTTATGCGAGACAAAATAACATGTATGAAAAGATCCTTTTCAAGTTCTGATAACCCAGGTGGAAAAATACTAGGGTGTGCCCTAGTTAACCTTAGAGTCAGCACTTTATGTTACCAACAAACTTGATAAAAAAGACAGCAGTTGTTGCAGTGAGAGATATCTCGGAGAGTGGGGTACTGACATGTGACAGTAACTGTAGGTAGGTGGTCACGTTATTCACATATACAAGGCTCTCGAGGCCAAAACACAAGGAACACAACCAGAATGTGAAACTGTAGGCACGATGACAGCAGGAAGGAGGTGAGAAAAAAAAGGACAGGGAATTAAATGAGCATGAGTTTATGTACCAAGAATGGGGGAGTGGTGAACAGTCTACATGTTTTCTGCAGGCATTAGTGCTTGGATTTTGGGTTGATCCCTGTACTTTTTAGGGTGGGTCTCTGACTCCACGATACTCCGTTATTATGCTCATTTTTTTTTTTTTAAACAAGGTTTATTACTGGTTCTAAACCAAGTCTAACATGGGTTCTTTGTTGTAACATCATAACATCTAGAAATCTGTCGAAAGCTTTTAGCTACTCATAGGAAGAATCAATGAGAAAATACTGTAGGTCACTTAAAGGAGAAGGAAAGGTTAAAACTAAGTAAGCCTTATCAGAAAGTTCCATCTAAATATACCAATAAACCCCCAAAGTAATGTTGTTTTGAGTCCCCTGTCAAAAGAAACACCACATTTCTTTCCTTCTATTGTGTACACATGGGCTTCTGTATCAGACTTCCTGCCTTCAGCTTAAACCTCATTGCCCTGGGCAAGAGCATGCTCAGTTTGCTCCTCTCCCCCACCCCCTCCCTTCTCTACTGTAATCTGAGCCCAGAGCAGGGAGAGACTCAGGCAGGAAGTGATGTCACACCACATTAATACTGCAGCTCCTATTCTAAACAAACAGAGAGTTTCTGGAGCTTTTTACTCAGGTATGGTAAAACATTCTACAGAACAAATATAGCATTCTAGGTTGCACTATTGCAGCTAATCTATTGGCAATAAAATGCCTCCGTAGCTTTCCTTCTCCTTTAAGCAAATTTAGAAGACAAAAAGATTGTTAAAGAGGTCACAGCAGGGTTGGACGGGGCTGCTGGAACACTGGGAGAAATCCTGGTAGGCCTCGGTTTTCGTGAGTTTGAGGTTTATCGTGGGGATGGTTAACAACAGGCATGGTTGTTTTTTTTGTTGGGGTAGTTGGTCCTTGGGTGACAGCCCAGTGGGCTCCAAACGTCCTAGCCCAATACTGACAGAACCCCTTTAAGCAGGGGAGAAAGGTTATTTTAGTTTTTAGTCCTACAGTTTTGATGGGCAAGTCTTGGGGTTTTAATGTATCCAAACCTGTTTTGCATATGCTCAGAACAAATGGTCTGTAATGAAACCACAGCTGGTTCCTAGGATCTGCCCGGTACATTTAAATGCTGTTTGACTGGCCCCTAACTGTGAATGTTCTTTAAAAATTGAGGTGTGGGGAGGAAGATGTTTTCACATACCTGAGGAGAAATAGAACTTTCTTTTTTAAATAGCCTACATTCTTCCAAGTTCACCCTACCTTTACACACTGGTTTTTTTTTAGCTGAGGGCAGATAATATACTGGTTATTGTGTGGATTTTTTAAAATAAAGGCACAATATAATTCCATCAGTTAATAACCAATTAATTTGGATATTTGAGACCCTATATCAATAGGACATGTGGGACCTTCTTGTTAACTGGGAACTGAAATGGCAAAGAAAATCTTTTTATTGTATTTGGACGCCTTCCTGCCTGTCTGATGCTGGCTGCATTGTGTAGCTGATGGGTCCTACAATTGGATGGGAGAAGATGGAGGTTTTCAAGCTTGGATATACAGGTGCTGAAGGTGTGGAGATGGTCCTATCTCGACAGGGCTACATGCAGGGCTGCATTTACATAGCGTGGGGCCCTAGGCCTGCTGTCATTCGTCACCCCGTCATGTCCCTTTTATTCGCTCAAATTTTCATCATCTAGACCGGAGCAATGGTGATTGAAGCATGGGCAATTTGAAAAACTATTATATCTCATGTGCATCCCCAATGTTTCTAAAACCCTGCCACCCCAGACTGGGCCTTGGTGGCCTCTCCACAAATCCGGGCCTGGCTACATGATCTTACATAGTTGGGTGGTCATGTCACAGATTTTCCAGTGTATAAGGGTAACCATTGCAAAGAGAGAAAACAATATCACGGGAATTACACACATCCAGTAGATTTTGAGAATAATAGAAGCTATGGGACTTCATCGTGTTTCATGGATTCCATACCATCAGGAGGGGCACATGTGGATTCCAGCATGTTTAATCAATTCTTTAGTAAAGACATTTGGGAAAGGCCAGGCTGAGGTAACACTTTCCAATTAAATGCGTGACGTTCCAAGGATATAATAATGAAGGGTATTCACTACAAGGAAAAACAGTAAACAGAGAAATCTGCTTGGCTTTCACAAGGAGACTAATTAAGTTTGCTGGGAGGGAGAGTGACATGGGTTTTAAAGGAACCTTGTTAAAGAGGTCAGAATCTGGAGGTCAGGCTTATCAGGACCTTGTAAGTAACTTTTTAAAGCTGTAAATACTTTCAGTGTTTTTCCTTGAGTAATGAGGGGGTTAGGCAAAAAAAAAGTATTTTTTTTTTACTCTAAAGTGTACCACGTATTCACTGTGAGATTTTGGAGGGAGGAGAAAAGGGGAGAGGAGGAGGGAGCTGAATATTTCCAAGGGTTAAGGCAGGATGCAGAGTACGGAAATGCAGAGGGTATGGGGGGGGGGGGGTACCAGTGGTGCATAGTTCTGCGTAGACCATTAAGTACTGTGAGACAAAAAAAAGAAAATAGAAAGGAATTCTTAATCGTTTTGCTGAGCAGTGTCGATAAACCTTTAGGGAAATACATGAAGGAATTTTGTTGGCGTATAGACCTTTAAGCAATAAATGTGAAGGAATTTTGTGTTGCATCAAGTGCAGCCAATCTTTCAAACAGATCATCATCATTTATTTATATAGTGCCGACAAGTTACGCACCAAATCAGTGGCATAAGTACAGGGAAAGTTGGGCGTGTGACTGCACGAGGACCACTCTGCCCTCCATGGAGCCAAACAGCTGGGGTTGCCATCTGACCGGTGAAAAATTATGCTTCATATCAGTTATATTCAGTGTCGGCTGGCCAACCGGGATACCAGGAAAACTCCCGGTGGGCCCAGGTGTCAGTGGGCCCTCTTGCTTCTAACAATTTAACCTATTTCATAGTCATTCCCTATTTCTTTATGGTAAAAAAAATAATAATGGAAGAATAAAGTATAGTAAGTAGATTAAAAAGACTAGGAGAGGCGGATTAATAGTTTGGGAAGTGGGCCCATGGTCATGGTTTACTGGTTGGCCCACCATCTAAAGTTTTCTGGTGGGCCCTTGGCATTTCAGTCCGACTCTGGTTATATTAATAGGTAAGAAAAATAAAAACTATCATGGAGACCCGCCCTTAAAAGCTCAGAGACCCATTTTTGGATCTGAACCCCATAGGTTAAGCACCTATTAAGTAATAGGGATTTATATATCTACTGTAAGCACCATTTATCTTTCAGAGGCTATTTATTTGCCTTGTGTGTTATAGATATATATATTTTTTGCAGGGCGTGAAAGAGCTCGCTATGATAATATCAATATCAAGTTTCAGTAGCAATCCTTACTTCCTGCGAATTTTAGACTGAAAAACCACATGTTCTAGATTTGTGGTGTAGGGTGTGATCAAGGAGTTAACGCTGGGAAGCTTGTATGTATGGAATTAATACTGTTTTAATGTTTCACGTAAAGTAAATAGAATTACATATTTCTGCATTCCAGGACCCTGCCCCCCCCAGTGGATGTGGCTATTACTCATGCTTCTTGATAATTTAGGAATTATGTCAGCATTAATTCACATCTTTTGATAGCCCTAGCCGAAGGACAGAGGAAATGGGTTGGCTTCTTCTAGAAAGGGGACATCTGCTTTGTAGGAAAAGTAATGCAATCTAAATCCAAATAAACATGTGTAATTGGATGTCCCCCGTGTTCCTCTGGCCTTGGGATTACATTGTTGGTTGTCCAATAAGAAAGACCAACCAAAGTCGTATTAACCTCTGTCTCCATTGAGTTATTTGACCTATTCATTTTTTTGGATCAGTCCAAATTGTCCATATATGTGCTAGCCAATATAAACTGGTTATTTATGGCCAGCGGCTTATTGGGGGCTCATATTGTGCCCTTCCAATAGCCTGCCAACCAATACCTGCCTAAAACTCATCCATATATCTATTTGATAATCCAGTTAGACAAGGAACATGTTGCTGTATTGAGCCCCTTGGAAAGTCCTGCATGACCCATCTGGTCAAAAATCATTCGTTGATCAGGCTGGTTTTAAAACTCCTGTTATTGGAGGATGGTAACAGCAAGTTGATGCATTCCTCTCCCAGTGGGTTCTGTTGGCCCAGGGACAATGATTGTATCATCCTGATGATGGCTCAGCCTTTTAGTGACCCAAATTGGAATAAAAGTGTCTGTTCAGCTCTAGACTAATAACCATTTCACAGTTCTTTAAGATGTTTGGTAAATTATTAAATAAAGGAGAAGCAGGTGAATTGGTATCCACCTGTAGATATTGAGCTTGTGACCAGTAGATCATAGCAGGCCAGCACTGTCTATTCAGAATTCAGAGTAGGACTGGGGGGTCTGGGCCAACAGGGGCTGCCACTTTGGTGGTCAGTACTCCTCCCACCACCCCCATGGGCCCCCTGTCCCAGTCCTAAGCAAGGTCCCCCCAACTTCTCTATTATGTGACCACAATCGGGCAGGGGGGGTATTGCACATTAACAGCAGGAGTCAGGCCATAGGGAGTGTGTCTGGGCTGGGGCCCACTGGGTCTTTTCCCAGTGTCCCGCTGGCCCAGTCTGACCCAGTTACATAAATCATGCTTCTGGCTATTTCCCATTGATCAGATTGAATGGGCATAAATCTTTTCAACTTTACAAAGATTTGTGTTTTCCTTCATTGAAATGAAGATTCCATGGTAATGTAATACTTCATAAACGATAATACAATAACTGAATGGGATCGTATACCCCCTTGTTCAACACTGAGTGCAATGAATAGGGCTTGGACTGAACATGCTGTACTTTTTGCTTGTTTTAATAAGTCTATGGTTATTCTTAAACAAAACGGAGAAGATACTCCATGTTTAGTCTTTGTGCGGTAGGTCATAAGATTGCCATTGCACAGATTACCCCCCTGCTAAAAAACAGTCACAGCAAAGGGTCCTATGTCAAAAGGTACATTCCCCAGCATTTGAAGCACTCACGGTTTCTGTGTATGGACACCGGTCTGCTCAAAGGTTAATGAACTCACTGTACTTCATTAAAAGTACATTCACTTTACTGCACAAATATCCAATGTCATTGAAAGTCACTGGTGGCACTGTCATTAGCACACCCTCTCTCCAACCCCCCCCCCCTCGTACAGTATTATACAGCAATGCACTAAATCATGGCTCTTGTTTTAGTGTAAACTGCCTGTATTTGTTTTCTAAGTCCTTCAGATATTTGGAGGAGATGACATTGTAGATTTAGGTCACAAGTCCCAACGCAAAGGGTGATACAATGGTGCCTGTGTAACAGTAAAGCATTGTAGGTGTGCATTGTAAAGCTGTCACATTTTACTAGAATGTTGATAGTGGTTTCCCCCATCAGATTTGTGGGCTTGTACTACTTGTATCCCCCAACTGGAGTGTGGGCAGCATAGATTTTGTAGGAGCATTTTCTGGCTCAAACAATATCTCTTCCCCATTTTTTTTTTTTTAGCTCACACTTAAGCTGGCCATAGATGTAAAGATTTTTACAAGATCAGATCCTCATCGTGAGACCACGATTTTCTTGGAACGATCGTACAATCGTACGAATTGACCATCAACTAAAAAGACCAATTTGCCAGGAAAACAAAGGGGAGCTGCCTGCTTGGCCCTGCAAACATAGATAGATTGCACTGGGACCGACAAAGATTGTTTAACCTGGCCGATCAATTTCCTGACAGATGTCGGCCGAAAAATCGTAAGATGTTCGAATCCCACTAACCGCACGATAATTACTAAGGATTGGTTGGACTTCGCTAAATTGGTCGTTCGGCAAGAAGAATCATTGCGTCTATGGGGAGCTTTAGGGACAGATATATTATGTGGTGTAAAAAAACAGTGGAATAATTTGCCACACATCGCCCTAAAAATGGCGCAATTTTTTTTAGTGCACTCTTTCTTTGACCTACTTATGCTGCAACTTAATTACAAAGGTCTGAAGCATGTAGGGATGCACCGAATCCAGGATTCGGTTTGGTATTTGGCCAGGATTCGGCCAAACCGAATCCTTAAAATCGTGATTTTCGTCACAAAACAAGGAAGTTTTTTCCCTCCCCCTCACTGCATATGCAAATTAGGGTTCCAATTCAGTTCGTTATTCGTCTTTCACAAACAATTCAGGGGTTCAGGCAAATCCAAAAAAGTGGATTTGGTGCATCCCTAGAAGCATGAAGCAGTATAAAATAATGCCGGCTAATCTGGAATTCAAATGTCGTAAATTAAAACACATCTTGATAAATTTGCTGTTTATTTAATACAGCTTTTTACACTTTTTTTTCTGCGAATCTCGTTTTACGCAGGTTAATAAATACACCACATAGTATTGCCACCTGGCTGGTATTTGACCAGCCTAGCCGATAATTCGCGAGCTAGGGTTGGCACCGGTATAAC
Source organism: Xenopus laevis (assembly GCF_017654675.1). Classification (NCBI taxonomy): domain Eukaryota; kingdom Metazoa; phylum Chordata; class Amphibia; order Anura; family Pipidae; genus Xenopus; species Xenopus laevis. The sequence continues at coordinate 37,902,453 of NC_054386.1, read as the reverse complement.
AATCACCAGCAATGTACTTGCCAGTGAATTCAAACTGCTCTGCAAATCCCTCCCTTCTCTTAGGGCAAGGCCAGACGTGGCCTTTTTATGTTGCGTTTTTAAAAAAGCTCTGTCTGGCGTAAATACGCATAAACTGCACTACCACTGAAACTAATGGAAAACGCACTATGGCAAGTCTCACAGGGTGCTTGCAAGCTGAAATCTGCCACGGGACACCAGTACTGGCGTTTTTTAGCAGAAACGCCAATACGTCAAGAAAATACCAAATCAATAGATTTTTAATAAGGTGTCCAATTTCTTGTGAGATAAATGACGCATATAAGTTTTTATGGCCGGTAAATTAATAACGTTGTGTATTGACGATCATTCCTGCTCTATTTTGCATGTAAATTGTATTTCTATTTCCAGCCAGGGGAATTATAGGGAACGAGAACAATGAGAAGTGCATGTTGGGAAAACCTATGTGCTAAAAAATGCATGAAAACGCATGTTGAATGTCTCGTGTGGTTTCAGTGGCGTATTTAAGCGCGATAGAGCTTTTTTAAAAATGCAATGTAAAAAAACGACAGGTCTGGCCTTGGCCTTATCCCCTCCACCAGTGTCGGACTGGGACACCAGGGGCCCACCCAAAAACCTTTGACCAGGGGCCCACCAATTAATTTTAGACACGGGGCCCACTCTTAGTACTGTTATTCTTCCTCTCCTCGCTCAACCTCTATTCTCCTAGTCTCTTCTTTACACACTATAATCTATTATTCCATCTATTTAGCCTCTTTGTTCTTATAGCAATAGGGAATGACAATGAAATAGGCCAAATGTCTAGCAGCATGAGGGCCCACTGACACCTGGGCCCACCGGGACTTTTCCTGGTTTCCCGGTGGGCCAGTCTGACACTGCCCTCCACTGTCAATCTGCCCTTCTACCCACACACCCTACCATTTCCCTGCACAGTCTGCCAATTTTCCTTCACATTCCAGCCCCATCCACCTTCCTTCCAGCCAGCCTGCCTGTTTTCCTACCTCATACGTCACAGCCCTGCCCCGGTGTGACATCACATACAACCTTAAAGGCCGATGTTAAGTTAAAGTAAAAAGGTGGCAACCATACTCACAACTCTGGTTGGGGAAAAAAATGGGTAGTTAAAGGGGATTGTTCACCTTTGAGTTAACTTTTAGTATGGTGTATAGAGAGTGATATTCTGGGACACTTTGCAATTGGTTCTCAGTTTTCATTATTTGTGGTTTTTGAGTTATTTAGCTTTTTATCCAGCATCTTTCCAGTTTGCAATTTCAGCAATCTTGTTGCTAGGGTCCAAATTACCCTAGCAACCATGCATTTGAATGAGATGCTGGAAAATGAAAAAGGAGAGGGCCTGAATAGAAAGATGAGTAATAAAAAGTAGCAATAACAATAAACGTGTAACCTTACAGAGTATTTGTTTTTTAGATGGGGTCAATGACCCCCATTTGAAAGCTGGAAAGAGTCAGAAGAAAAAGGCAAAAAACTCAAAAGCTATAAAAAAATAATGAAGGCCAATTGAAAAGTTGCTTAGAATTAGCCATTCTACAAAATACTAAAAGTTAACTTAAAGGTGAACCACCCCTTTACAATGAGCAGTAGAAGGAGTTTGAGGGAAGAGTTACTTGGAACAATTGAAGGAGTAACAGGGATAGTGTCAGGAAGATAGTTTACAAAAACTTTGGGCCTGATTTCCTTGGTATGCACATGACACTCTTGGCTCAACACCCACCTATAATTTCCTAAGGCTAGGGCCCCTGGCCACTAGCAGTATCCTCTTTTTTGTTCGTGTCCAGCTCTGGTACTGGAATTTCGTCTCGGAATGCTAAATCACGAGTGTCTTTTCCAAAATCCGTCGAGTGTGTTCACACCAAAGCCGACACAAGGCTTTTGGACGCAAATGGAGAAAATTCTGATCAGGGGCTGAAATTGGCCTGTAGATTTCAGCAGGCTGATTTTGGCCCTTTCTGGCTCCACCAGCCTAAGAATGTTTAAAAGAATCGGGGTTCTGTATGCCTCACTAGGGGAAGGTGTTCCAGAACCTAACCTCCTGTGCTTGCTATTAAGTTTAAATGGCTGTACCCAGGGGTGTAACTACAGAGGAAGCAGACCCTGCAGGGGAGCCCAGGAGGTATAGGCCCCATCAGACCCTAATTCATATAAAATTTCAATAAATATTGGTAAAACAAGTCAACTTCTAGGGGGCCTGGAAAATAATTTGCTTTGGGCCCAGTACTACCAGAGTCACGCCTCTGGCTGTACCATCAAAGATTGGATGTTTTCAGGGAAAGGGAAAAACATCATAATTTTCAAAAAATTTAGCCCTGGGGACCTCATAACATAGTTTTTTTTAGGAAATATCAGTGTCCCTTTAACGAAAACCATTGCTTGCTTTCATTGAAGAAAAGAGCCCCTATTTATGTTGCAGAGGATATAATCACCCTGCCAGACTGGGCGTGTATTCATTTTAATGAGCAGGCATGTGGTTGGGTATTGGCACGGTGTGTGCTTTTCATCACTCCCTGACAGGCTGCAGGGTGGGGAGCTGATCTTGGCTCTTCTTCTATTTATTTTCATCTTTGTCAGGTTGGGTAAGATTCCAGTCAGTTCTACTGTTTCCCAGGGGCATTGCGGTGGCCTCCCAATCTCGTGGTGGGTGTCATCCCCATTATCAACTTCTGTTAGGGAGTAGGTAATGGGTAGAGCCAGAATGGCCTGCCATACACAGTCACAGGTCTCTGTTGTAGCGTATAAACAGCAGTTGTGCCTCCTTGCCCTTTGTGTACTCCCACATCTGAATCTGGTCTGGCAGCTTCTTTCCTATTCAAACATTCCTTGTGAGGGCACAGCTAGGGCAAGATTGACACCAACTGCTGCACCATGTTCTTCATTTTGCCAATGTAGAATTAATAGGCATGTTAACCTCAATACTTCTGTTCCCATATGACTGATTCAGCTGTACAGAGGTTGTGCAACCCTTCCCGGTACTGTCTATGAGTCGCCCTGTGACTAATTCTTGCCCCCGTCCCTGAGGGCACTTCTCAGCCTGCCGTGCACTCTTTCAGTTGACTGAGCAGAGCTTGTGCTCTGTAGATAATAAGGGGTTAAGAAGCCCCATTTAGACAACAGAGGCAGGTCTGGGCCTGCAACAAAACCTAGGGTAATAGCTGTTGCCAGTGTGTTTGTGTGAGAGACACATAAGCAGCACAATGGGGTCATTTTACCATGAAATTAACTTTCTTTTTCCCGTTAACCTTATAGAGCCAGCGATTAAAGCGCTCAGCTACACAAACCTGCTTATATCAGCATTTTCCCTTTATTATACTTGTGTGTGGGGGGGAGGTGACAGTTAACTTGTGGGCACTGTACTGCACAGAAGTTATTTAGAAGGATATTATTAGTATTAGAAGTTTGGATTTAATATATTTTTGTATTTTAAATGTTCATTAGTTGTCTGCTTCAGTTGGCTGTACATTGGAATCTGTTTTCTTGGCTAAATCAGAGACATAGGCATGTCAGCTTTCATGGATTCATTGGCAGTCACCTTAACCCATGGACATGGCTAGAAATGTCATATTTTATCTACTCCGCTTAATGCACCAGCCTAAAAGTTCAGCATTGATCCAGGTCAGCTATCACGGGAGCTTCCCCTCATTAGGAGTGTCAGTGGCACTGCACATGCTCGGTTTGCTCTGAGCTAAGAAGTTAAGCTTAGAGATTGTTGCAAATCATCAAGCAGAAAATGGCTTATTATAGAAGCTGATGGCAGAGGTCTCTGGAGGCAGAATCTTCCATGTTACAATATAGTAAAGCTGACGGCACATTGTTAACTTTGGTTGTGCACCAGCAGCTTCCATTCTGACGACAGTATTCCTTTAAAGACAAAACCCTGCACCTTTAGAAACTTGTATTGTTTGTATTTTAAGTGCATAATGCATGTTTTTTCAGCTCCACCTGCTTGTAATGTTATGTGGCCATCTGTGTGCTATTGTATTGTGTGTTTATGTGTATACAAGTCGGTGCTGCCAGCTAGGCTGGCCAGCTCTGTGGTTATAGAATAGCAGGATTTAGTAGTCTGCGTGGCCTAATTACCAGTTGTATATTAAAGGGGTTGTTCACCTTCCAAACACTTTTTTCAATTCAGTTGTTTTTAGATTGTTCCCCAGAAATAAAGACTTTTTTCAATTACTTTCCATTATTTATTTTTTACATTTTTTTCCAAAATCTAAGTTTAAAGGTGAATGTTGGTGTCTCTGGTGTTTGAGTCTAACAGCTCAGTAATTCAGGTGCAGACTCTGAACTGTTACAATTTTGCAACATTGAGTTGATACATTTCTCAGCAGCATCTCTGGAGTATTAGCAACTATTGTATCAAGTCTATCAGCTGCTTGTAATGAAACCCAGAGATTCTGCTCAGCAGGGACAAAGATAAGAAATGTATCAACTAAATGTATCAATTTAGAACAGTTTACAGGATCGGCGACCCCCCCTCCCAGAGCTGCTTCAGAAGGAGGGAATTGACACTTTACGCTTCAATATTAGAAAAACCGTCACACATAGAAAATAGAAAGTCATTGGAAAAAGTTATTATTTCTAGTGATCTATCTGAAACCAACTAGTTGTTTGAAGGTGAACAACCCCTTTAACCATTTCACAGCAGTCACAGGCAAATAGGGTTGCCACCTGCCCGGTATTTTACGGGCCTGGCTGGTAAAAATTAAGCTTGATCCCAATGTTATTAATAGGGTAGAAGCATAAAAATATAGGAAGTTTTTTTTAAGAAAAGGTGGCAACCCTACGGGCAAATAAGGCAGGGCTAGCAACTCGAGGGGGGGGGGGAGAAACAACTAAGATAAGGGTGTATTTGTGTCCAGTGTTGCCCTAGGTGCTGGACCTCTGAATGCCCACACTTTTCGCCAGTCAGAACATGCATGCTACAGGAGGTTTTTTTGTAAGCATTATTTAAATTGTGTTCCAGCTACCACTGTAGGCATGGGCATATATAAATAAGGCCCTACATGAGGCTTCTTCAGTTAGTACAGCTATGTATAAGTTCCCCACTTCTTCTTCTTGGTTCCGTCCAAGGCTCCAATCATCAAAAAAGACAACCCAGTTTGGAGGAAGACCTGCCAACATGGTACCCCTTGTGGAAAGTGGTGGAGTACCATTAGACACAAGTTCCTAATGAATGACCTCTACGTTTGTGTCAATTTCAACATGACCGCACTTACACTATTGGCCACATTGCATTTTTGATCAGCTGTCCATGACTTAGGAGCAGCTCTTTTCAGTGTTGACACCATCACAGGAAAATTATCTTGCCGTGGACCAGAGTGATCAGGCAAGTGCACAGAGCCCCAAGCAAGGTGTTTTGCAATACGTGGCAAGGGTGACAGCCTGGCAGAAGACTGACCCGGACCCAAATACCCAGGGAGAGGATTGAGCTGATGGACTCATGTTGCTGATATCGCCTTATTGACTCGAGATGCATTTCTAGAAACAAGGGGAGATGCTGCTCACGGAGATATTAATTATGCGTTGGCTGCTATTTACCCAGCCTCTTCCACTTCTGTTCCTGCCTTCTGCTGTTCCTACATCTCCTCTTCCTCTGATCTTTTCTTTTAACTGTATCTCATTTACGTCACCTGCTATTCCTGAAAAAAAAGTGTTTTTTTGCTAGCCCATTCTTCTGTTTTTTCCTCTTATCTCTTTCCCCTAGTATTCCTGCCATGACCTTCTTAGGCATTGCAAAGACTGCAGTTGCCCCCTGTGTTCCAGCTGTGGGGCTCATTTAACAACAGGGTGAAAAATCTGCACCTGGGCAGTAAGCCAATCAGTTACATTTTGGTGATGGTGATAAATGCATCTTGATGCAGTTGGTCCTGTTCATGCTGTAGTAGCCTATTATAAACTATTCAGTACCTGCTTTCTATTTTTATAGTTATTCCAAAACTGAAGTTTTAAGTTAAAGGGGTGGTTGGAAAATGTGGCACGGTTGGAGCGGCCTTTTCTCGCTTGTTTTTGTTTTTTTCAGCAGTATCTGTTGAATATCAGCAACTATTGTATCAATTCTAACAGCTGCTTTAGAGTAAAACTCCACGAGGGCTTTTTATCAGATTTTGTGGGTCAGATTTTATCAGATCCACCAACGCAACAGCACAAACTTTTGTAGGATGCTACAAAATTTGATCCCCCTAGGGTTCGGATCAGATAAAGTTGGAGGGAGTCTTTACTTCATGCGTTTACATACAATAGTCAATATATTTCAATGAGAAGAAAAAAAGATTTTCTGACACCATTCGTTTTAATCTTATCTGATGAAGACGCAGCATGCAATCCACATGCATTCACATCCAACAGTCCTGTTGTGTCTGAAATGTAGTTTACACATCAGATTTTTCTATCAGTTGCATAATATTTTGACCCATGTAAATGCATCCGACTTGTATGCTTTTTGTCTATCCAACAAAATCGCTTACAGAGTTAAGCCCTTTACTGAAACTCAGGGATTGTCAAATAAATGTATCAATTTAGAACAGTTATAGAGTCGGCAACTAGTGATCTGTGGGTTGAGAAAAGCTCCACCTGCACCCGACCCTAACCTGGCGCGCGCCCTGCTGTGACATCATGAAAGTGGGCGGTACCTGTGCGATTATATAAAAAACCATGCTCAGAGTGGGGCAGAAGATGGCCCTAGCATGTAGTGCGGAAGTCGGCCTGAACTCGCCCTGATCCGTGGGTAAACCCGCGGTCTTCAGGCCGGCCCACACATTGCTATCGGTGACCCCCTCCCAAAGCTGAAAGACATAAGAATGTGAAAAATGAAAATTTAAATATATATATTTATTTATATTTAAAGGGGTTGTTCACCTTCAAACAACTAGTTGGTTTCAGATAGATCACTAGAAATAATAACTTTTTCCAATGACTTTCTATTTTCTATGTGTGACGGTTTTTCTAATATTGAAGCGTAAAGTGTCAATTCCCTCCTTCTGAAGCAGCTCTGGGAGGGGGGGTCGCCGATCCTGTAAACTGTTCTAAATTGATACATTTAGTTGATACATTTCTTATCTTTGTCCCTGCTGAGCAGAATCTCTGGGTTTCATTACAAGCAGCTGATAGACTTGATACAATAGTTGCTAATACTCCAGAGATGCTGCTGAGAAATGTATCAACTCAATGTTGCAAAATTGTAACAGTTCAGAGTCTGCACCTGAATTACTGAGCTGTTAGACTCAAACACCAGAGACACCAACATTCACCTTTAAACTTAGATTTTGGAAAAAAATGTAAAAAATAAATAATGGAAAGTAATTGAAAAAAGTCTTTATTTCTGGGGAACAATCTAAAAACAACTGAATTGAAAAAAGTGTTTGGAAGGTGAACAACCCCTTTAAATATCTTAACTGAACTGAAAAAAAGTGTGGGAGTTGAACAACTAAAGCAATGTGCACAGGGCTACTGTATGGTTCCATATGTATAGTAGCTCTGTGCAATATAGGATATATCTTGGTCATCCTGCGCACTCCCACTCAGGATAGTGGCATCAGAATGCACCAGCAAGAACTTATGTAGTTGTAGTCCCTGAAGGTGTTGGCCATAGAGGACATTGTAGTATGAAGAGTATATATTATATGGATGGAAGATGTGGAGTTAGACTACTACTGCCATGCAAGTGCACAATATGCAGTCAAGAAATTGTTCATATGAATTGGGGATGGGGATCACATAGAGACATGCACGTCCGCTTTCACACGAGACCCCTTTTACCTATGTCATAGAGCTTGTTACCAATTCACATGAAGCACTGGTCAGTAGGTGTTCGCTGCATTTAACCCTGAGAGGACCTTGGCAATAGAAGATGCCAGCATGCTTACATCTTACTTTTAATACCGGTATGAAGTTTGCTCCCCAATCTGGAAAAGGAAAGCAAAAATAAAAAAAAGTGCCAACCCCTGGTGTCACAGGTCAGTGATTAGAGTCACTGAGGGATGCTTAACAGATTGTCACCTCCACTAAATATGTCTTTCCTTGCCTTTATTTAGAAGGGTGATAGACTGCACCTTGTAGTGTAGCTTATTGCAACAAGCCTTGTTGGGTCATCATCAGTGATGTCTCACCTAGTGGCACCCCCCCCTTGCCAGCTACCAGTAGAGTGGGGCCCAAAATCCACAGGACCCACGGGTCTGGCATGTTTGGGCTGACACATGCGGGTGGCAGGAGCTCTCACCCCTTCCAATGACGTGTCTTCAAATACCCTGTCTACCTGTGATGTCTCCAGAGGGGGTGGCTCAGGTATAAATAGTGCTGGCAAATGTCGGATGTTTGTTGAGTAATAATGGTCAGGGTTAAAGACTTTCTCACCCGCACATACAATCAGCTGATGTATGTCAGCAGGCTTTAACACTCTTAAGGCTGCAGAGCTTCTAGGCAGTGGGGTACACAGAGATGCTCAGCCATGAGGCATGATAGGAATGCTATAGAGATGCACTCCCATAGTTACGCACCTGGGGCCAATATGTGTCACCTGAGTGCCTTGAAATCTTGTATTACCGCACACCTCCTTCCACTATTCTGCGTGGTGGTGCTGGTTCTCCGTTGACCAAGCCCGGTCTCCTTACTGCTGTGCAATTTCAAAAAACGGTCCGCACACACCAATGTTGCAGTCGGGGATTGTGCCCCTTTTATTAATGCCACCAACAATCAACGTTTCGGGGGGAACACAGCCTCCTGAAGAAGGGAGGCTGTGTTCCCCCCGAAACGTTGATTGTTGGTGGCATTAATAAAAGGGGCACAATCCCCGACTGCAACATTGGTGTGTGCGGACCGTTTTTTGAAATTGCACATCACCTGAGTGCCTGCCTTGTACCAGCACTTCTGTATGAAACCTCTGATGCACAAATACAACATTCCAATCATGCTGCAACGCAGACCGGCCCCCTGAATTTTTCAGCATGGGCTCCTGATCATTTCCCTGGAGTTATGGGACTGGGTGTTCTGTCCAGATGCAATTATTGGCCCTGCCCTGTTTATTGCCTGCCTGGAGGATCAGTCATAAATTTGGATGGACAGCATTTTTTAACAGACAGAGAACAAACTTGTATAAGTTAAAGAACTACATTAAAGAGCTTGTCGCCCTTTAAATTAACTTTCATTATGTTATAGAATGGCCTATTCTTAACTTTTCAATTAGTCTTCTTTTTTTATAGTTTTACATTACTCTCCTTCCTCCTTTCCAGTTTTCAAATGGGGTTGCTGACCCTGGCATCCAAAAATCTAATGCTCTGTGAGTTTTTTATTGTTACTTTTTATTTTTTATTGTTACTTTTTATTCTTTATCTATCTGTTCAGCCCTATTCATCTCCCAGACTGTCATTCATGTATTGCCAGGTTACTATGGTTAGTTGGACCCTAGCAACCAGATAGCTGCTGGAAAAAAAACTGTAATCAAAAACCATGCTGCCTCCTCACCTCATAGTAATAGTGTGTCCCAGACAGTCAGGTATGACTATGTAAGTGGTAGAACAGGTTTTTCGTTTCATACTGCTTTAAAAAGGGTCTGCTTTCTGGGGCATTAACTGTGGTTTGTGCTGCATTTGTCTCTCTGTCTGTCAAGCATGGATGGACATTCACACTATTGTTAGCCTTTAGACTGGGCCCTCTTAGCCCTGCTATAGCTCAGGGGTTACCCTGGGCACATATAAGCACTCACCCCAGATCTCACCCTAAGTGACCTCTAGGCTAGGACCCCCTTAGTTCATAACAAGGATATATATATATATATGGGTAACAGACACCTTGCAGCTGTTCCATGGGTATCTACTGTTCCATGGGTAAATTCAGCAAAAAAGCATTGACCCCCAAATCTGGTCTCCATCTGGCCTTAAAGGGGTGGTTGTTTTCAGATAGATCACCAGAAATAACAACTTTTTCAGATGACTTTCTATTTTCTATGTGTGACTGTTTTTCTAATATTGAAGTGTAAAGTGTCATTTTTCACCTTCTGAAGAAGCTCTAGGAGGGGGGTCACCGACCCTGTAAACTGTTCTAAATAGATACATTTAGTTGATACATTTCTTATCTTTATCCCTGCTGAGCAGAATCTCTGGGTTTCATTACAGGCAGCTGTACTTATTAATTACGCCAGAGATGCTGCTGAGAAATGTATCAACTCAATGTTGCAAAATTGTAACAGTTTAGAGTCTGCGCCTGAATTACTGAGCTGCCAGACTCAAACACCGGAGACAGGGACATTCACCTTTAAACTTAGATTTTGGAAAAACAGTAAAAAATAAATAATGGAAAGTAATTGAAAAAAGTCCTTATTCCTGGGGAACAATCTAAAAAAAACTGAATTGAAAAAAGTTTTTGGAAAGTGAACAACCCCTTTAGGGTTAGTTCACACAAGGAGATTCGGGGAGATTTTGTCGCCTGGCGACTAATCCCCCAGTCTTCTGAGCGACAATCTCCCCGAACTCCTCGTGTGAACAAACCCTTTCTGGCCTGCAGTTTAATGGATAGAGCTATTAAATGTGTTCCTTGGTTCCAATGACTACTGCAGTGGTGCTGCTGTTTCAGTGCTTGCTGTCCCTTATTCAGCCAGAGGAGAGGGAACATTCTTTTAGGTGAGGGCTTTGGAATGAAGGAATGTTTACACAGTGATAACAGCCTGCCCAAACTCTGCTGAAACACACTGCTTCCAATTGGCAACCCGGGGATAATTTTTTTAAATTTTGATGTTATTTCTGGAAATTTCCACTGCCTGGGAAACTTTAGTGCATTACAAACATGCCATAATGTTTTGGATTGGTACTTTTAAAGGGCACTTAACCTTTACAAAAAGTATTGTGCAAATAATAGAATAGCTTGCTATGTTATATTTTCTGCCGTTTTGTTAAAGTTTAGGCTTAAAAAAAAAGAATTTCTCTGTGTTTTCTTCCCAGAATATATATATATATATATATATATATATATATATATATATATATATATATATATATATATATATATATATATATATATATATATATATATATATATATATAATCTGTACCACATTGGGGGGGGAAAATTTTGGATACATACATTACAGACTATGCACCCAAGAGGACTCAATAGAGAGTACGACCTGTATGCTTTCACTTAGTATGAACTATATGTCATGGTATGGTGGAATTTAGAGAGATAAGGGATTGGGACACAGATTTACTGATACACATCCTTTCATTTATTGCAGACTGTTTGGGATTTCATATGTTAATTGTTTCTGGTTAGGTCTTTTAACCTTTAACTAATTTGTATCGTTGGAGGCGATGCATGCTTAGAAATATGCCAAAAACTGTGTAATAAACTAAAGTGGATTGATCTGTAACAGGGAACTGATTTACATAATGATGTGAGGGGTGTGTACTACCTATGCTTTAAAATAGGTTGTGAAGTCATAGCAATCATTAATGCTTGAGAAAGAAGCGGGAGCTTCGAAACGTCACATGTTTGCTGTTACCTGTTGGTAAAAACTTTTTTTATTTGCACAAAGTTGTCTTGACTTTTTTGTTGGTTATATATATATATATATATATATATAAGTCCATGTGGGCAGCACTCCGCTCTTAATGCTCAGACTCGGGTGCAAGGTAAGGAAATCAGATACGAAGACAAATGACCAGCAACACCGAGATGTTTTGTGAATAATTCAAGTGTATTAGAAAATCACATGTAAAGCCGACGTGACGTTTCGGTCCACTCAGTATATATATATATATATATATATATATATATATATATATATATATATATATATATATATATATATATATATATATATATATATATATATGTAAAAGCATAAGCCTAAAAAAGTGATGGAGTGCTAAGAATAATAGCTCATTAATATTTCTCACAAAAATATCGTTAAAAGTGAAGATATTAGAGTTAAAAGTTATGCAAAGTGATAAAAAATACATAAAAAGTTTCAGTATAACACTGATACATCACTGTATTAAGATTGTAACATTATAACATATTCTATTGGTTACTCTGAGGGCCCCCCGGTGTTAAAAAACTATGGATTTATGTCAAATATTGTTCGACATGGTTGCCTTGAGAAAGGTCCCTGAGTGGACCGAAACGTCACGTCGGCTTTACATGTGATTTTCTAATACACTTAAATTATTCACGAAACATCTCGGTGTTGCTGGTCATTTGTCTTCGTATATATATATATATATATATATATATATATATATATATATATATATATATATATATATATATATATATATATATATATATATATGTATGTATGAGCATGCTTTGGTGCTGCTAAGCCGTGAATGGTATTTGAACACTCCTAATCTTCCTGTGCTAGAACTAAACCCTTTGTATTCTACAGATCTTACATGTTGTCTGCTATGTAAACTAGGGCCCAATGTAATTTATTTGAAGGTAAAGTTTCTTTTTAAAGTGGGCAGTTTAGCTGCGATTTTCTCTCCAGGGCTGTGTCTCTGTTCTTCCCCTGACCTCTTGCTGCTGGCTTGCATTCTTGGCATTTTTTCCATGTACTCCTCTCTTTGCCTCCCCACCTGTCCTAAAATAGTCCTTCCCATCTATCTATCCTCTACCTGTGTAACTATCTCATTGCTGTGTTACTCTGTCATTCAGGATTGAAGCACACGGCCGTCTCTCAGCTGATTCCACTAGTGCAGACACCCAGTTACAGTATGTGTCCCTCTTCTGCTGGCTGCATATTACTCTGCTCTACCTTGTGCCATTGCTGTCATTCCCAATCATTCCCAATGCAGGAGCAGGTAGTAACATTGTGGCCCAGCTGCAGGTTGTATTGGTGCAGTGACTATTAAATCTCGTGTGGTTTGATACAGTCAGACAATGTGGTCATATCGGCATCACGTGAATGGTGAATCTGTTGCACAAAATGCTGTATGTGTCTGCCACAGAGCAGAGCTTTTATTCTACAAAATGGTGATGAGCTAGAGAAAGGTATCACCATATTATATTCCAAGCAGAATCTGTATCTTTGCTCATTGTAGTTGGTCCACACACTCACACACATATAATAATAATATTGCACAAGGCATGTTTGGTGAGTGCATGTAACAGTTGCTAAGCAATGCGCACAGAGACACGTTAATTGCAAGCATGTCTTATACAGAGCTGTCATGCTGAGATAAACAGGTTCAACTACTATATGAATGGATGCCATGAAGGTATGACTTAGAACAGTTTATTGCTTCAACAGGTGAAATCCATTCAAATAATTATATATGATATATAGTGAATAAAGTCCCCACTCTTGTAAATTATAAGGATATTATAAGTTACCGAGGAGTTTCATGATGATATAAAAACACGAGGCCGAAGGCCGAGTCTTTTTATACAGGTCATGGAACTCCAAGGTAACTTCTAATATCCTCATATTTTGCAACTGGGGGTACTTTATTTATTATAATACACAAATTTCAGTGCGTCATGTGACAGAAATTACATCAGAACTCACTGTTTATAAGGATATAATTTACAAGCTATTCATATATATATATATATATATATATATATATATATATATATATATATATATTATATATATATATATATATATATATATATATATATATATAATATATATATATATATATATATATGGGATGAGACGCAGAGACTGAGGTATATGAAGAGAAGCATAGGCTGAGGTATATGAAGGGAAGAAAAGCAGAGACTGAGGTATATGAAGGGGAGAGAAACAGAGGCTAAGTTAAATGAAAGGAAAAGACGCAGATGCTGAGGTATATGAAGGGAAGAGACACAGAGAATAATGTACTTGGTTGGGAGAGATGCAGGGGCTGATAGAGCTGATTGAAAGTGATTCAGAGACTGGTATATATAACTTGGAACTACTGGCCTGGCTGGTGCAGGAGTTCCTATAATACTCTGCTAGTGACATTTGTTAACCATTAATAACACGCACAAAGGGGGGAAGAACACTGCTGGCGGGGTGTTGGGTAATATTCTGTGTATCCATAGCATTCTCACATTATTATCATTAACTGCCTGCGTATCAGTAATGCCCACTGGCACTCACAGCTGCCCCATCTGCAGCATAGCCACTCTCCTAGTGTTTTGGGCAGTCACAGGATTTGGAGCAGATGCTATCGTGAGTCAGACAAGGGTGTCAGTGAATCACTTCTGGCTGGGTGCACCGCCCTCTTCCTGCCTTGCTCATTCCTCTCGTACCATAGAGCCCTTATGTGTCTTACAAACAGAGAATACAGCAAAATAAACATTTGCCCCTCTGTCAAGGCTTTTTCTAGGGAAGTTGTTTGGTGAGAAGTTCAAAAATATTATGTATTGAAAGGGCTGATTGTCTATGAATCACAAGAAAAATAATATAATTTTGTGGCAATGTACTACCTGATATTTAATATAAGGATATCAAAAGTCACATAAAGGCAGAGAGCACTGGATATGATGTTATAGAGAATAATCTGACCCATGATTACACCAGTACTCACAAAATCTCATCTGCCGCTGCACTGTGTTTGCCAGTGCATGGTACTTCAGCAGATACGGATCATTTAAGCTGGAGACCCAAAAGTGGCCATGCCTTGTATGGACCCTCTCAAACGAATTGTTTTGTGGAACAATAAAATAGGGTCAATAGATAGGCTGTGCAAACTAAAAAAAAATGTTTCTAATATAGTTAGTTGGCTAAAAATGTAATGTATAAAGGCTGGAGTGACTGGATGTCTAACAAAATAGCCAGAACACTACTTCCTGCTTTTCAGCTCTCTTGAGACTTGAGGGGGGGGGGCACATGGGTCATAACTGTTGCTTTTGAATCTGTGCTGCATGCTGAGGACCAATTGCAAATTCACTAAACTGTTATGTCCCATGTGGCCCCCCTTCAAGTCGCTGATTAACTCAGAGTTCGAAAAGTAGTTAGGAAGTAGTGTTCTGGCTATTATGTTAGACATCCAGTCATTCTTGCATTTATACATTACATTTTTGGCTAACTAACTATATTAGAAACATTTATTTTTGCACAGCCCGTTTACCCAGTTTTGAATTTTACACTAAACTGTTCCTTTAAGATGTCATCTGTTCGGCTCTGCAGTCACATTCCATGCCTGATTGGCCCATGTGCAGCCGCTGGGACATCAGTCATTTTGCCAGTGGAGCTTACATTCTAATTACCCTAGGACGGTTAGGGTAGGCAGTGCTTATGGTTTACTTGCTTTGGCTCCAGACTGGCTTCATTATCCTGGCAACGTTCTAGCACAATAAGATCAAAAAGCGTGCTTACCATGCTCAGGGCAGTGTGCAAACAAACCAGTACTAGTTGATATTTTTTGTTTTTTCACAGTAGCAGAGCATCTACAGGTGCGGGTATGCAATCCTCAATGCATTTGGCAGTCAGGGGTGGCGTGCATTCTCTCTAGCTCGTGCTGTTTACCAATTTAATCCTAGGTGCAGACGCAAGGTCAATCTAAATGCACACTAAAGGACATGATTTTGCTGCCCCCAGGCTTCTGTTGACCAGGTTGCCTATAAGTGTGTGTGTGGCCCACGCTAACCAGTGATCAAATCTGTTGGGCAGTTGTGCCAACATCCCAATCTCCCCATGTGTAACCAGCCTGAAACTCCATATCATAGCAGAGAGCAGTCTGAACATCGTGCCTTTGGCCGGATAGAGAACTTAATGACTATTTGGCAGATGATGAAGATTGAAGCCACACTTATAAAAAAAGGAGCACTGCCAGTAGAACAGTTGTGTCAGGGGATGATAAGTGGTGTCCAAATAATAACAACTTGCATGATGCTAGATTTACCATCTAGAAAACAAAAAAAACACCCCAGAATGTCCAGCATATTTCATTTGCAACATGGCCGTTTTGTGTGTTCATTGATTTTGGAGGGGGAATGTTAAGCATGGGCAGGTTCCAAGGCAAAAATGAAAACTAACTAACAAGCAGAACTGTATATTCTTCAGTACTGGATGGTGTCTGGAAGCACGCTGGAATCCCCTAGCTTGTGTCTCATTCAGATATGCAGGGTAAGGAGCAGCAATACTGAACGCCAAGACTGATTGCCAAAGGAACTGCCCTCTGCACCTTTTAATCCGCCGCAAGGTGGCCCCCCCATTGCATTAATAAATGAGCCTTACAGAGTCAAAACCAGGATCTGTCCCCAGAAGTTTGCAACTATGTTATTAGCATAATAAAAAATAGAGGAAATCTGAATCATGTTCTGCATAACCAATAGTGACTTGTAATCGCTCCCAGGCTGAATGTAACTCTTATGTGCCAGGATTGTAGTTATTTATTTATATTCGGGCTGGGTTACAGCAGCTTGTAAGTGTAGCATCAATAGATGAGTGTTCTTCGGCCCAAGAGACTCCTCCTGTACAACTTGTGTGTGTGTGTGAGGAAGGCAATAACACACAAGTCACTTTGAAGCACATTCCTATAAAATTGGGGTGAGTTGGGCATCCCAAAAACAGAAGATTGGGGAGGAAGGGTGGGGGTTTAATGGAAAACTCATTTTTAAGTGATATATAATGTAGTATCATCTGTAACAGAATCAATCAGTCCTTGCGGAGTCTCATTCACCATTAGGATCCTGGGAGCTACAATCCACTTTGGTATGCCAATGTAGGCAACATTGCGTGCTAGTAGTTATATACCAATATACCATCAGTGGGTGATAGTGTGAAATTGAGCTTCTTGCCAACAGCTTGCTTGTTTTTGCTGCCAATCCAATGATGGTGTTTAAGGTAGTGGGTGCAGTTAGGGTCAAACGTACCAACCAGAGTACTAGAGGATCACCCAGTGGGTCCCAGTATGGTAAAAATTCCCATTAGCCCTTTCTTATTTCCACTATAAACCTGGATAACCTCCACAACACGTCTTCATCTAGATGTTGTGAGAGTTGGCCAAGGATGTATGTTTCTCTGGTGGCTCTAGGAGGATCACATGCTGTCCTTGTTGTGCACAGTGTCCCCATTGGGGCCTGGTTGCAGTCGCAACCCCAATAGTTATGGAAGTAAGGAAGGGCCATGGTAAAAGGGACACCCTCTACTAATACTAGTAAATGGAAAGCACACTATTGGTCATAGAGCATTGACAAGAAGACCTCAACCCTTGTGCACCACTGAGTAACCCCTTCACTGCTCTATGTGCATCAAAAGGGACTCTTTACATTCACTAGTGTTATGAGTGATGAAAGGCAGAGAAAGGCGCAATGCCCACCCCATGTTTGCTATCTTAACTAGCTGGAAATACATAATTTCAGCCATCACCCAGGAATTGTGGGTAAAGTTATGGGATCTGTTATCTGGAAACCTGTTATCCAGAAAGCTCAAAATTACTGGAAATATGTTTCCCATAGACTCCATTTTATCCAAATAATCCAAATATTTATTAAAATAAATTCTGTCATAACAAAATATTACCTTTTACTTGATCCCAACTAAGATATACAGTTAATTGATCCTTATTGGAAGCAAATCCAGCCTATCAGGTTTATTCAATGTTTACATTATTTTCTGGCCGACTTACAGTACGAGGATCCAAATTTCAGAAAGATATCTTATCCAGAAACCCCCCAGGTCCCAAGCATTCTGGATAACAGGTCCCATACTTGTACTGGTATGCCAATAGCCCCTCAATGCCCATAGTAATGCACCCATCATGATGTAAGAATGTAGTATTAGCAGAGGAATCGTTACAAAGTCCCTTTTTTGTATAAATAATAAAACCATGAAATACAACTAGAGACTCTGTTCTTTGATACGAAACAATAATGATCCAGTTGCTGGATTGGTCATTCTATCTTTAAGTTAACGTAAAGATAAACCACTCCTCATTTTCTTCACGTCACTATAAAGTTTTTCTGAAAAAAAAGTTTTTACGCAAGCTTTACTTGGCAGGCACATCATTTTACAACATCACAGGAGTCACATGGGCCCCTACCCTGCGTGTTTGATTGATTTGGGTGGGGGCCTGCCAGGGTAATGGCCATGAAACAGAAATCATTCAGTTGTAACCTTTTTTCCAATCACCCAGTGGTCATGGCAGAGGCCCCAGTGTAAATGTTGGTTGTAGTTAAACCACTTTTGTATTGGAGACAGATTGCAAAACCTCATATTTCCTATTTTTTCCACACCTCCATCTCACCAGAAAGGGTTAAGAGAGAAGGCACTGCGTTGTTCCATATCTGTTAATGAACATTATTAAACACTAGCTCATGTAAGAACAATGTGCTTTCCTGTAAAACCTGCACTGCTGAACATGCCTGGGGACTGAGATTAAGGTTAAATAGAGAAAAGGTTGTCCTGAATCATAAAAGGCATGTGATGGGTGTTTGTAAAGCCAGGATGGGGCTGGATTTTGTCATGGTGGAGGTTCTCTATTTCCTTTATAACAATGGCCAGTGGGAAATTTTGGAATGATGCGTTTGATCTGACCAGTAATCGCCATGCCTTCATGTTTTTCAGAGTGTACGGGAAAACTTCTCACAGAGTTTGGGAAGCTGTATGAAGAGCAGTATGGGGTCGCACTCTTTAATAGTATCCGCTATGAAATCGAAGGCAACGGTGGACCTCAGACACAGCTACTACATCGGAAAGTAAGTGGGTGGCCCTCAGAACAAGGACTGTATTAGATGAGTGAAAGAATGCAAGTAGTTGAAGGATGGTGGATAAGGGGCTCTGCAGAGTCTGTGTTAAAAAGTGGAGTGGGTGGACTTAATTACATGAATGAAAGGAAGGATCCTGGAGGTGGCAGTCACTGTTAACTTAACTAGAAGCCCTGGAGAAGAGAGAGAAAGCAAAGATAGATATTTAAAAATGAGAAGACCCTTACATGTTCCACTTTAGACCATCCCCACCCTGTTTGCCCACCGTCTGCGTCATGCCCCTCAATGTAAATTCAGAACTGCTTCTCTATGTGTACGCCTTATCTCACCCTTGTTTATTTCCTTCTCTTCCAGGCTCCTCTTAAAGACCGGGTGATATTTTCAGGAAACATTTACCAGTATTTGGAAGACACCAAGAAATGGAGGAATCGATACTGTCTGGTTCCTCACCATTACGGACCAGTCCTCTATGAGAACAAGACAGTGAGTATTGGGTGGACTGAAGCAGTCTTCATTTTAAAGAGCTAATATTAATCTTATAACGGGTTTGCTTCTAATAGCAGCAAACCTAGTGGTTAAGCTCGAGCTGCCTTGTACATCCCTTTTATAACGCCCAAACCACTGCATTGGGAGTAACAAACTTATGCTGTGTTTACTGAGGTTCTGTGTCTTGTCCCATGGAGAGCAGCTTCCAGGGAAGGACAAGTCTCAGATTTTCGGCCTTGTTTGGCATTTGACTCCCCATTTTATTCCTCTTCCTAAATTTTCTTTCTTTCCCTGCTAGACATTTGAGCGTGGCCTTCAGCCCAGGGCTGGAATCAACTGTGCAGGCATTAAAGTTCTCACCTCTTTGGAACAATATGGAGATTTGATGAATGCCAGTGTGCCAGGTGAGGGAGCCAGAACATTTTTGGACTTACCCGATATATGTTTAAATATTCAGTTCTTTAACTGTGCTCCTGACCTCTTAATTTGTGTTTCCTAATATTTGTTTATTTGGTGCCCAGGTGGAAAGGTGAAGGCAGGAGGCGCACAGATCAAATGTGCAACACCGTTCCCAGTCATCTTGTGGCACCCATATAGCCGACACCATTTCTTCTGTGTAACAAATGAGAAGGAGCAGGAGAGGTGGAGTGCTGTTTTCCAGGACTGTGTGCGCCACTCCAATGATGGTGAGTTCAGGGACCCATATGGATTTGGCAATAATGACCACTTGCCCACCTCTAGTGGAAGCACGGTGCTGATAAAGGAGATTGTAGAATACACAAGTCAGGAAAGCTGGGGGACACAAGCGCCGGGAGCCCTGTCAGGTGTTAGGTACAGTGTTCCCTTGCAAGGCTTGGTCAAGAGATCACACAAATGACATGGTTTTTGTGGATACAGCTCTGCTTCTAGGAATAACACAAATCTGATGATGTATAAAGCAGAAATGATGAGTGCCAAGGCAGGAGTGGGCAACAAATTAATTCTGTATACATCTTCAAGGATAGCATCATGGTATGGGGGAGGAATAGCTGCTGGAATTAGCTCTATTTCCTTTAGTAATGTCTCCTCTGTTTTTCCTCCTGCTTCATCCACTTCCATTTCCTCTGCAAATTCTCAGTCATTTCTCTGTAGAGTCTCTTTAGAGATTTCACTGCACCACCTTCTCCCTTTAGATTTTATTTCTTCACTAAATTAGGCTCTAGCTGTTGTTTGATCCTCTCTTTATTGTTATTGTCTCTGCCATGTCTTCCTGAAAAATGTTTGCCTGCCGTCACACGTAATTACCCCTCAATACAGCACACCTGAAATGGCTTCTGTACCAAATCCCCGTGTCTGCACGTGGGGCCCTTGTAGTGTTAACACAATAGATTGGAAGTGAATCAGCCAAGCTTTAAAGAGATACTGACACCAGAAAGTAACCCCTTTTTACATCTATCATAACATCAGCTCCAGTCATTCTAGTTTCTTACTTTCTGCCCTGGGTTGACACTCATCATCAGCTCCTCACAGCTCTACTACCTTGATGGCCTCCATGCCTCAGACAACTGAGCAAATCGGTACCATGTTGCTCACCATGCCAGTATCCTGTTGTCTATGCAACACTTGTAGGGAACAGACTTAAAAGTCACCAAGGGGTACCTTACAACTTATGACCCGCTTGTGATTCTGAAACAGGTATGAACAAACACCCACCCACAACAGCCCTTTCAAATAGCCGCCTGGTGCCCTGTGATTTTACCTTTCCTTCTCCTTTATAAATAAACTGGAACTGGGTATATTGCTGTAGGGCGTGATGGTGTCAGGTCCTGGTACAAGCATAATACAGTCATTCTTGGAAGCCATCCTATACTGTGCATGTGCCTACCCTGATCTTCAGCAAGGGGCACCGGGAGGCAGAGGAAATATCATGGTGCCACCATACTCCATTTTTATTTTTAAGAAGAGACACAGCGCCCAGAGGTAGAAGGTATTTAACAAATTGTCACACCCCCAGTTTATCTTTCTTTGAACTGGGGAGAGTTAGTGCCTGGGTAATCAGTATATAGAAGAGTGAAAGAGAGATGCAGAACAGAGAAGAAAGTGAAGAAACCAGCAAGTTCACAGAGCTCACTATGTTTGCCAGTCCAGATGTGTAGCCAGACATAGTAATGGCAATTATAATCTTAGTCTCTTCCAGTCTTTGTCTCCAGGCACAGTTGCACTACATTCTGTTCATGTTTACATATCATCAAGAGGATGAAGGGAACTTTTCCAGAACCGCTGAGGTTTAATGAATCCTTTATTATCACCCTGTGTTTGTTATTCAGGTGGATATGCCTTGCTAAATTATACTGGGATCTGAATGCAGTTTGGATGGTGCCACACCTTCTAACGAGACATTTTCAAAACAAACATCACCCACCCCCCTCAACAGAAAAACACAAAGGCAGGGGGTAGTATTAAAAACACAGAAAGGCAGCACTTTTTGTTTTGACGGGGGAATGAGAGTTCTGTTGGTTTAGAGGTAGCATGGTATTAGTAACAGTGTAGAAACAATACAATATGTATTCATGCTTCCTGATTGTAAGAGAGAACAGACATACAACATAAACAAGTGAAGGAATACAGGGTTATGGAAGAGAGCTCAGTGAAGTTCATCCAGGGACTAGTACGATTGTCATTTTGGAGTCAGGAAGGAATTTTTCCCCCTCTGAGAGGCTTCAAATGTTTTTTTTTTGCCTTCCTCTGGATCAACTAGCAGTTAGGCAGGTTATATATACAGTCATATGAAAAAGTTTGGGAAACCCTCTCAGCCAGCATAATAATTTACCCCACTTTCAACAAAAAAGATAACAGTGGTATGTCTTTCATTTCATAGGAAGTAATTTTGCTAATTTGAATGCATGTAACTGCTTAATACTGATTACTGGCAACACCAAGTTGGTTGGATTAGCTCGTTAAGCCTTGAACTTCATAGGCAGGTGTGTCCAATCATGAGAAAAGAGTTATTTATGGTTGCCAATTGCAAGTTGTGCTTCTGTTTGACTCTCCGCAGTGACAGCATGGGATCCTCAAAGCAACTCTCAAAATATCTGAAAACAAAGATTGTTTAGTATCATGGTTTAGGGGAAGGCTACAAAAAGCTATCTCAGGATGTAGTCAGGAAATGGAAGGGCACAGTTGCTGTAAAACAGACGTCTGGCAGGCCAAGAAAAATACAGGAGCGGCATATGCAGAGAATTGTAAGAATGGTTACAGATAACCCAAAGATCACCTCCAAAGACCTGAAAGAACATCTTGCTGCAGGTGATCTGTACATCGTTTTACAATCCAGCACAATTTGCACAAAGAACATCTGTATGGCAGGGTGATGAGAAAGAAGCCCTTTCTGCACTCTCGCCACAAACAGATTTGCATGTTGTATGCAAAAGCTCATTTAGACAAGCCACAGTCATTTTGGAATAAAGTACTTTGGACTGATGAGACAAAAATGTAGTTATTTGATCAGAACAAAAAGTGCTTTGCATGGCGGAAGAAGAACACTGCATTCCAAGAAAAACACCTGCTACCTACTGTCAAATTTGGTGGCGGTTCCATCATGCTGTGTGGCTAGTTCAGGGACTGGGGCCCTTGTTAAAGTCGAGGGTTGAATAAATTCAACCCAATATCGACAAATTCTTCATGATAATATTCAAGCATCAGTCACAAAGTTGAAGTTACGCATGGGTTGGATATTCCAACAAGACAATGACCCTAAACACACTTCGAAATCTGCAAAGGCATTTATGCAGAGGGAGAAGTACAATATTCAGGAATGGCCGTCTCAGTCCCCTGACTTGAATCGATTTGAAGCAGGCTGTCCATGCTTGGCAGCCATCAAACTTAACTGAACTGGAGAGATTGTGTATGGATAAATGGTCAAAAAAACTGCCATCCAGAGTCCAGACACTCATCAAAGGCTATAGGAGGCGTCTAGAGGCTGTTACATGTGCAAAAGGAGGCTCAACTAAGTATTGATGTAATATCTCTGTTGGGGTGCCCAAATTTATGCACCTGTCTAATGTTGTTATGATGCATATTTTCTGTTAATCCAATAAACTTTGTTATGGCTGATGTACTACTATTTCCATAAGGCATGTTCTATATTAAAAGGAAGTTGCTACTTTGAAACCTCAGCCATTGATAAACAAAACTCCAAAGAATTAAGAGGTGTTACCAAACTTTTTCATATGACTGTAGACTTAAAAGGTTGAACTTGATGGCCTGTGTCTTTTTTTCAACCTAACTTACTATGTTACTATGTATATACAAGGAAGGAATGTCTTCTTGAACAGTGTGATTACTGAGCTGTTGATGTTAAATAAAAAAAAAACTATCTAGGTATATAATTATGAAAAATAAATGTATGTAAAACCTACAAAGATTACTGTTTTAGGCTGCTCGTATCCATGGGAAAAGGAATGCATTGGTGTGTTTATAAGGTCCTTGTATGGCTGTTCTCTGTTGGCCTCTCTATATGAATGGTCAGCAATCAGATAAGCCCAATTTAACTTAGCATGTAGGTGGCCAGTGAACTGAATTTCAAATAAATATAGAATTGTCTCCAGTATGTTTAGAAATACTGACTTTATGTAAACTGAATATGGGGAATTATCCTATTTGGCTGGTCCTGGCTGTTTTCTGGGTGTAAATGAAGGAGGCTTGTGGGGTTAGGATGACCGAGCATATTACAACTGGGTATGTGCTGGAATTCAGAATATTCTTTGTTAAAAAAACAGTATTCTCTATCAGGTATTCCCGAAGAACCGCGTTTGGAATCGGCTGCCTTCACTGACTCGGTGCGGCTCTATAGACAAGCTCGGGACCAATATGGGACTTGGGATATGATGTGTGGGAATCAGGTGCAGGTTGGTACAGAGTGGAGTAGACCACTTGTTTATCATGAAGTACTGCTGCTCTGTCCAGTGGGATCTTAGACCTCATTGTTACCACTTCTGTCATATTTTCTAGGTGCTGAGCAACTTGGTGATGGAGGATCTGACCCCTGACTTAAAAAACATCATCTGTCCCAAACTGAAGGGGAAACCCCAGGAGAGGCAGAGAATGTGGATGCTGGTGAGTGCCGTCTTTGTGTAGTATGTACAGGGAGAACTTAAGATTAGTTCAATGCCACATCCCGACCATACCTGGACTCCAAATGCACAGCGGCCACCTGGGACCATGTCAAATCTGGTGTCCATGACTCCATGAAGGTCATCACTGAGTGGGAGCAAACACCCCTGGAAGTCCAAGTTCCCAGTGTGCAGGCTCCAAATTGGCGAACATTGCCAGGGAGTCTGAAACATGATGAAAAACAAAAATGGTGGAGATGGTGGTTGTTGACCAAACTGTGCAGCTCTGCATTTGGAATCCAGGTTCAGGGGGACCTGTGGAGTTATCTCATGGCAGTGATGCAGTTGATCAGTTCTATAACACAAGAGTGCACCTAAACAGTTGTTAAGATGGGGGATTTAAACATCATCTAACAGAGGGGCCCAACAGCAACAGGAGATATTATCTGACATTTAGGACTGGAGGGAAGGAAAGCTCTCTTAGTTTATTCCTACACAACTTTTCTATGGCTCACTTTGAAAACTGCCATGTCCTGCTTGCACAGAGGATTAAATTCCTTGTCAGCCTGCTGTGGACATTTCAAGAATGCAGTGAATTTACCTTTCACAGGATAAAAGCCTCAGCTCACCCTTCCAGGCATTTACCCAATGTTTGCGCAATCTTCAGTGGCTACTTTCAGCTTTCATTCTCTAGAACACAACAATTTGGGTACTTCTGACCTTTGGCTTAAGGAGCATTTGTTTGTCCACACACGGTATGTTTACAATATATATGGTTCCTTGGTTGTGCAAGTATAACCCATGCATGCATTCAGTTCCACTGCTTGCACTGGCACACTCCACCATTGCATTGCAAAGACAGGAACACACTGTTTAGGGTAAGGGCTTAAGCAACACCTATTCACTCTGATCTGCCCTTTGTTATAGAGGCGACAACAGGCTAGATAAAAGCTGCCTACTCAGTCCTTGCAAAGTGAGTCCGCAGCTTATTGGCATGCTATCAGATAGGTATGTGTGGGATATGCGTATGGGGCCCAATAATGGCCCTGCTTGACTCATATCTGGTCGAAAATTGGATTTCCCATCCAGTGATGACCCCCAGTTAGTTGTATTTGAAGCTCAATATCCAAAGGATATTCATCTCTTGTGACATTCTCCTCCCACAAGATCTTCATCTCGTGGGAGAATGACACAAAAGGAACCAGGGACTCTTCATCTCCATAGTGGTAGGTTTGTGTACTTTACTTAGCCTAGTTGCACATGTGCATTCAGGATGTTAGTTAGCTGTACAGGTCATTATTCTTTTTCTTGTTCCAGATTTCAGACACAGTTTACCGCATGGTGTATGAGCAGACTCGACACTTCTATGAAGGGTTGGAGAAAAGGTGCTCGGAGAAAAGAGCCGCAATGGAGAGCCAGATCCGAACCAACATGGACCAGATCATCTCTTGCAAGGAACATGTGTCCAACAAGATTCGAGGTGAGAGAAAACAGAATATCTTCTATTGCGTGCAGCTTCTGCGTTCCTGTCCCTTCAGCCCTATAGCATTATAAATATACGCAGAACTGTACACCTGCATCATTTAACTATGGTCCTAGCTATGCAAGGGGATTATGAGACTAGCCCATGGCACCGAGCAGCTAACACCATAATTATATGGGCTTAGGTTTAAACCACAGATGACTTACCCATTAATGTAGGCTTTACCTCAGTTCTTGCTCCACATGAAACCTTATTAAGTTAGAAGGTAGAGTGAAGCTGTGGGTACATTGTAGCAACAGTTCACATAGCAGAGCAATCTCCTACGCTTCTGAAGTGGTAGTGGTCCTCTTTAGGTTTTATAAAAGAGATCACCATTTCTGGTACATGTAGGACTAGCATAGCCTAAGGAATGCAGTAGGTGCATTTTGAGTGAGTGATAGTTATGTGGTTACTAATAATGGAAATGAATGCAACATAGTCTGTAAGAATTAGTGTAGGTTCCAGTATGGATACTCATGCCTTGTTCTGTTTTTGGCCTACAGCGATGGTGCTGCCCAAGGCTGAGCTGTGTGTGAGGAATCACGTTCAGTCTCACATCTCATCCATTTTGGATGCCTTGATGGTTCCAACAAGTCAGGGCTTTGCCGAGGTGCGCGATCTAATCTTCAGAGAGACAACGGAGATGAACATGAATCTAGTGAATGAGGGAGGGCGAGAAAAACTGGGAGAGGTAAATAGGGCTAAAAATGGGAAATAGACAAGTGCTACAAGAAAGAACTGGACTAATCTAAATATTCTCTCTCTCCCTCCAGCAAATGGAGAAGCTGTCACAACTGGCCTACCATCCAGTGAAAATGCAGCAGTGCTACGAGAAAATGGATCAGCTGAATCTAGAAGGCCTGCAGCAGAGGTTTGATGTGGGAAGCCCAGCCGTGTTCAAGCAGAGAGCACAGATACTCATGAGGGAGGTGAGCTCATAACTCCACATGGTAACACTGAAGCCCAGATAATGTATTTTACTCCTTTCATGTGAATGGGAGGGAATATATGAAACTCTACTGCCTCCTAGTGGTTGTAACAGAGACCTTCCATAGTGAGAGCCGGGAGTTCTGAGACTCATTGCATTCACTAAGGCATAAAACCAAGCAATACTTTTATCTTTCCAGCAAATGGATAATGCTGTCTACACATCTGAGCAGCTGGTACACCAAGAGCTGAGCAAGTCAGAAAGTGGATCAAACCTGTGCAGAGACATTCAGCGTATACTGGAGCGTGTTCTCAAGGCAAGTCTTAAATAATACACAATAGCCCATGTGGGGGGAGTGTCCCTCCTGTATGTGCTGTATTTTAATGTTTTCCTGCATTGTTATTGGTAATGGTTGTGACTGACCGAGTCATTCTGATGCTTGGGTGCCTGTCGCTGCTGCTGTTTGGTCTACTCTGCTGTACTGCTGAGCTGGTTCAGTAATCCTAGCCTAATTATTTGTTGGACCTTAGCCCTCATTTAAGGCACCAGTGTGCCTTATTGGGAGCATAAAAATCTACCTGCCCCATAGATAACAAGGAAGCAGCTACTAATTTCTCTGTATGTTTCATGAACCTTTAACCTTGTTTTATGTTGTCTGGACTAGTCTCTGCCATCTTGTACACAAGCTATTCATGCTAAAATGTTCTCTCCGCTCTCGTTGCAGAAATATGACTATGATAGTAGCAGCGTGAGGAAAAAGTTCTTCCAAGAGGCTCTGCTACAGATTATCATCCCCTTCCTTCTGAAGAAGTTGGCACCCACCTGCAAGGCGGTAAGTGTGGGAAATGTAAGGAATAGGTTAGTTGCTACTAGATCTAATACACAAGGAAGGCATTGCGAGGGGGAGAGGAAATACCACATTGTAAAGGTGTAGAAGAATAGCAGCTAGTGACTCTTCTGCATTGTCTCTAGGAGTTCCCACGTTTCCAAGAGCTTATATTTGAAGACCTTTCACGCTACGTGCTGGTGGAGAACACTTACGAAGAGGTTGTGCTACAGAGCGTGATGAGAGACATTGTGCAAGGTATCCTACTTGGTACAGATGGGAAGGTCCCTTGAGGTGGAGCTACTGGTGTTGTTGTGTATTAATCTTAAGTCTCTTGATCTTTTCAGCTGTTAAAGATGCTGCCACTCAGCGCAAACACAATTTGTACAGGGACAGCATAGTAATGCACAACAGTGACCCCAACCTACATCTGCTGGGGGAAGGACCACCGATTGATTGGAGTCAAGATTATGCTGACCACAGTGAACCCTCTTATGCGAATCGACAAGGTAGACTGCGCCAGGTGGTGTCTATGCTCCATGAAGATGAAGGACCTGACATACCAGGTTCCTGCCAGGAAGTGCCAGCACAAGAACGTATTGCAGAAGTTACAGAGGACAGTGACGTTGCAGGTTCTTGCCAGGAAGTGCCAGCAGACAGTGATGTAGCACAGATTAGGGGCATGCTGATTAAAGAGTTTGATATGGAGATTCCAGTTACAACTGTATCTACAGTACCAACATCAGAGGTTGCCAGAAGTGCTGCCACAGAGGAAGAAGAGACAACCAGTGACAAAGCCCAATCAGGCCCACCAAGTGCAAGTGAGAGGAGTAACTCAGAGGACGAGGAGGTGGAAAAGGCAAGGTTATTACTTGCTTCTGAGCTTGCCAGACAGTTGGCTGAAGAAGAGGAACAGTATCACGCTGATGTACATATAACTCAAGATGATGTGACTCATAGCGAAAAGTATGTGCTTCATAGTTCTGACCAAACTGATGCACCCCAACCAGTAACGTTGAAAAATGGGGAAATTGCACATAGTGACAATGAGATGGACCCAGAAAGCGATCAAGGAGGAGCACTGAGATATTTAACACATAGAGTGGACACCCACGCTTCCCTGGAAATACCCAGGGTAACAGAAATCTTGCCCTGTCATCCACCAAGGGAAGTAAGTGCTGCCCTAGAAGAGGAGAGCCAGCCGAAAGCAGGACAGCACTCCCCTACCCACGTGATACATTCCACTCCCGATGATAGTGGCTTTCAGTCTCCAATAAGTGAGGGAGAGGAGGAGGGTGAAGGCTACACTGAAATGCCAGTTCCTGCTCCACGAAAGAGGGATGAAATCAACACCCAGTTCTAAGCAACCACATGCTGGACTGGAGCACAGGTGTTAAAATGAACTCCTATGGAGGGCAAAGCCAGGCTCTCGCCTTCTTCTCATAGAGAAACAAAACTGCTTATTTAAATGCTTTGTGGCTCTGTTACATGCTGCCCGTTGGTATAAAGTCTCCATTCATTGCCACACTCATGTGCTGCTTTTCTACATAATCCTGTCCAGTGGGGTGCCATGCAGTTGCACAATCCCAGGTATGCTGTCTCTGCAAAGCTACCCTTTTTTCCCCTAATTTCTTTGGCTTTTGCCATTTTATTTCCTATTCCATTCAGAAGCTGCATTAACGCTATCTCTGTATATATACACCCTATGCTTTAGCTTAACACTTTGCCACCCACACTGCAATGCCATTACAGCCAACCAGCACCCCCACATGGCACTACCACATTCTACACTTCACTGAAGAATATGAACACTAATCCAGAGGTGCACTAGAACATTTCTTCTTTGCATGTCACAAAGTGGTCTTAAATCTTGTGAGTGGTGGTGCAGGTGTTGTTTGTGTGGCACAGACTTGTCCTATCCTCCTGTGCCATCCATGCGGATTAAATGAGGCTTTTTGAGTGTGTAACAAAACACCAGGGCTGTGTGTATGTATGTGTTTGAGGACTGACACAGCAAAAACAATCTTATTAAAACTCATTAGTGGGGGGGGGGGGGGGTAACCTGCTCCAGCGTTCCCTTGACCAAATAGTGCAGTGCAAATGGAGGCCCTCCTGATGTTTTTTAAATAAAACTTCCAGCGCCCTTTAGCAGTCAGTGGGGTTCAACATCACCTAGTTGGCCTCCATTTGTCTCTGCATGAAAGAGTGCCTTTTGATATCCCATTCCTGCTTCCCCCTTTCAAAATATATTTTATTAAAACAAATGTTTAAAATAAAAATGCTTCTGATGATAAATAAAAGAAACCTTTATTATAAGAAACATGGAGAAGTGTGATACATTTATGGGGGTGAAAGGAGCTTGGCAGTAGAGTAGAGTTTTGAGCCAGAGTAAACAATACCAAAAGCTTGTTTGATTAAGATCATGACATAAAGTGACACGTGGCAAAGCATCTGCTTTCAAACAGCACACCATACTTTCCAGATGATTGGTAGTTTTGGGTAGCAAACTATGTAATATACTTCCGCTTGGAGTGTGACTGTGGTAGGATCCATTTGGACAATCACTTTAACTTAGGTCTCTGGCAACAAGTCCATTTCAAAGTGGTATAAGATGCCCCCTGAGAGGTTCTGTGAACATATCAAATAGACAAGTGGTGGCAGTAACACAATAATAGGCTTGTAATGTGGCTTTGTGCAAATCAAGCATTAGGAAGACAAAGATCAACCTTTCCCATTGGGTAAGCACGTCAAACTCTCATCCATAGCCAGCCAATGGCTCAAGGCCAGCTCCCGGGATTCTCGGCAACCAGTCGCTGAAGCCCAACACCCAAGATCCTGCACTAAAATAAATACAACTGTGGTGCAGCAACACCCACATGGCCACGAGTTGACAGTTTGGGGAAACATAGGCACAAGGACACAGGGTCCCTCCTTCAAGGCACAGATGTCACACTGCAGCAATGTATCCATTGTTCTTCCATTTTGGATAGCTGGAAATGTAGTTAAGTTGCAGCACTGCCAGTGGTAATGAAAATGTGTGTCTTAAACTCCAATTCCCTCACTTACATAATGTGGGGTTTGGGGTATTTTGAAAGTAGGGGAAAAGCAAGAAAATACCCGAGGCCCGATCCTAGGATCACGGCGATGAAGATGGCGGCATTGTATGACATGACACAGAGCATGAGCAGGTATCCAAGTACAACCTGGACCATGCGCAGCAGGGAGAGAAAAGAATGCAGGAACCACCATCTGTCAGGGGGAAAAATAAAAGAACTAGTCAGGGTCTCAAAATAAACAACCCTCACACCTTATACCCAAAATACAAGAATATTAACCTCACTTCTTTTCTAGCTATGTTAGAGAATAGCCGGGATTTGGCATTGAGCCAATATGTTTTAACAAACCGGACTTTTAAACTTAACACATAAGCTATGCTCACCTTTACCCTGATTGAACACAGGACAATACCCCCTGTACATATAATGGTACTGCCCCCTGTACATATAATGGTACTACCCCCCTGTACCTGGAACTAGGCTGGATGTGCTCCTCAGTCACAGACAGCCTCTCAGTATGTTGCTGGGGTAGGGAGGCTGGAGGCAGAAAGGGATCAGAGACTATGTTTGAGCTGGTCTCAGGGTCAGCAGTTGAGGATGGAGTAGGTTCGTGAATAGATCTTATAGGAAATGTCTGCAATGCCCGGCTGAGAAGATTACACTTCCACACCTTGGAGATTTCATATACAACAGTTAGGAGTAGGACAACCAGGCAGGATAGTATCAGACCTGAAAGAAGAGAGCAAGGATGGGTATGCTGTATAATATACATATAATATCAAGAGAGGAATACCAGTATGGGAAGCACAGCATACATGGGGGCCTAGTTTAGCCACCGGGGCAAAAATGGGATTAATAGGGTAGGATGGGATTATATTGTGGGGGCCCTTAAGAGATTCTTGAAGAAAGGACCAAACCTGCTTGTTAGAGTTCAGCTACTTATAGACCTACACGTGGCCAGATTTAGCCTATAGGGCCCCACAGTAAAGGATGTACAAAACCAGAGTGAGATATGGATGTAGAGGAGCTGAGAAATATTATTATGGCTGGCGGTATCGTCACTTACCTGCCAGTGTCTGAACTGTCCAAAAATCAAAGAGCAGCGTCACATTCTCAGAAAAGACAAAGTGCATCTGCAGGAGAGAGAAAGGGATTTAGAGTTCTATTGGGATTAATCTCTGTTCAGGGAAAGCAGACAGTGCTGAGAATGAGAAATATATGGCTCTGTCTTTAGCAATTGTTGCAGCTCATGGAAAGGCAGTAGCATACAACCCAATAAGGAGCTACTTTGTGGTGGTTATTCTCGTACAGATTGGGAGTGGCACCCCAATAACAGCTGGAAGGCAACAGAATGGATTTATATTGCATTTGTGTCCTGCACCAACCTGTGTTTCCAGCCACGGCGCCCTCCAATATCAGTGTATGCAAAGTGCCAGATATAATGTGTACTGCACCTGCCAAACCCATTGCATTACACACACCCCAAAAACAAAACCCCATCCCCAGATATATCCACTTTTCTTTGCATTTCCAACATCTCAGAGTAACCCGGAAAGCAGCAAAAAGGCAAAGATTGGTTGGAAAAATGTGCTATAGGAGATTTGCACAGGGAATATAATGTTAATGTGTGGGAGCTGCCTGGGGAAGGGGCTAAATACTGTTCCTTGGCATCTCAATGGAGAAGGGGTTAAATACAGCTCTGTGCGCCCTGACTGGGGTAGGAGATAAATATCACTATGGGCCCTGACTCAGGAAGGGGTCAAACATTGTTTTCTGGGACCTGATTAGGGAAGGGCTTAAAGGAATAGTTCAGTGTGAAAATAAAAACTGTGTAAATAAATAGGCTGTGCAAAATAAAAAATGTTTCTAATATAGTTAGTCAAAAATGTAATATATAAAGGCTGGAGTGAACAGATGTCTAATAAAACAGCCATAATCCAACTTCCTGCTTTTCAGCTCTATAACTGAGTTAGTCAGCGACTTGAAGGGGGGCCACATGGTACATTTCTGTTCAGTGAGTTTGCAATTGGTCCTCAGCATTCAGCTAAGATTCAAAAGCAACAGATATGACCCATGTGGGCCCCCCCAAGTCTCTGATTGGTTACTGCCTGGTAACCAGGGTAACCAGTCAGTGTAAACCAAGAGAGCTGAAAAGCAGGAAGTAGTGTTCTGACTGACATGTTATACATCAAATCACTCCAGCCTTTATACATTACATTTGTGCCTAACTAACTATATCAGAAACATTTTTTATTTTGCACAGCCTATTTACCCAGTTTTTACTGTAACACTGTTCAATTCCTTTAAATACTGCCCGTGGGTCCCAGTTAGGGAAGGGGTGAAATACTACTCCATGGGATCTGATTGGGGAAGGGGTTAAATACTGCTTTGAAGGAGCCGATTGGGAAGGGGTTAAAATCTGCTCCGTGGGTGCTGATTGGAGAAGAGGCTAAATACTCCCTCGTGGGTCCTGATTGGGGAAGGGGTTAAATACTGCCCTGTGGGTCCTGATTGGAGAAGGGGTTAAATACTCCCTCGTGGGCCCTGATTGGAGAAGGGGTTAAATACTCCCTCGTGGGTCCTGATTGGGGAAGGGGTTAAATACTCCCTCGTGGGTCCTGATTGGGGAAGGGGTTAAATACTCCCTCGTGGGTCCTGATTGGGGAAGGGGTTAAATACTCCCTCGTGGGTCCTGATTGGGGAAGGGGTTAAATACTCCCTCGTGGGTCCTGATTGGGGAAGGGGTTAAATACTCCCTCGTGGGTCCTGATTGGGGAAGGGGTTAAATACTCCCTCGTGGGTCCTGATTGGGGAAGGGGTTAAATACTCCCTCGTGGGTCCTGATTGGAGAAGGGGTTAAATACTCCCTCGTGTGTCCTGATAGGGGAAGGGGTTAAATACTGCCCTGTGGGTCCTGATTGGGGAAGGGGTTAAATAATACCGGGCTGTGGCGGGTCCTGATAAAGAAGGGGTTAAATACTGCCCGTGGGTCCTGACTGGAGTAGTGGGGGTTAAAATGAGACCTGCTGCAACACTGTAACTATACGGACAGACGGGGCACCAGGCACTGAAGAGGTTTCCTTACCTGCATGTCACCAGCCTGATATTCGCATCAACATTTAAAGCTTCGATCTCCAATAAGTAACTGGTCGCACTTCCTCGATTATCAGCTGACTGGAGGCTCCCGTTGCATGCTGGGAAGGGGCGGGTCTGAGCTGCTATTAGTGAGAGAGGATTGCTCGCAGTGCAGGGAGGGGCGGGGAGAGGAGGCACAGATTTACCCTGATTGACACTTTTCGTGTTATTCTGGCAGAGGCTTCGGAGAAAGTCGGATGTTAAGGCCAGTGCTGAGTGTGTGCCCTCCCTGTGCTAAACGGAAACTCCAAAGCAGCCCCAAAGTGTTGCCTTAAACTGTACCTGCGCCCACGGTTACCAGGGCTGGTCCTATCAAATGTGGGGCCCAATTGGAACCATGTTGGCGGGGCCCCTAGACAAAGTGTTGCTGGCTACTGACACACCAAGTATTTAGGAAAATAAGGGCATACAGGCACAAAATAGAAAGGAAAGGGGCATACAAGGTAAGAGAGTGAGAGGGATGAAATAGGGGCACATAATAGGGGCACACAGGGTAAGAGAGAGAGGGAGGAAATAGGAGAGTGGACTTGGCCAATTAGTTTGGGGCTGGGCCGATTCAGCTTGGGAGCAGGCTTGGTTGTATTGGGGGCAGGCAAGACCTATCAAGGTTGGAGGAAAGCTGGGCCTATGAGAGTTGGGGGTGGGCTAGACCTATGGATTTGGGGATGGGCTGGACTCTCAAAGTTGGGGGCAGGCCAGGCAGCATCATGTGCTGAGGGAAATATTATCTGTGCTGCCCTGTGGTGCGGGGCCCCCCAGAGGTGCTGGGCCCTATTGGGCCCAATTGGTCCAATAGGCCTAAGGCCGGCCCTGTCGGTGACCTAACACAGTCATAACCAGCCCAAGCACAGAGTAGCCCCACAATAGTGCTCCGTACACAGGGGAATCAAGTGTAAAATAGAAAATAATATATGTAAAAATATAACCTCTCTGATCCCTCTCCAGCCCGAAATCATTCCCCGTGCCCAGTAGCCACTTGTCCCTGTCCGGATAACGGGTTTCTAGATACCGGATCCCAATACCTCTACTTCATTTCACTGTTCCTGGGTGAAAGCTCATTTCTACTATTTCTACTTATTTACATATAAATGTCATTGGCTATTAGGCTGATGAGTATTTCCTACCTCGCTGTAATGTAGTGTTTTGCAAGGGCTGCTGCTTTGGCCTGAAGCAGTTGACAGAGCTGCCATCAAGGGGGCACAGGGGGTTCAGTTGTCCCAGGCCCAGTGTTATTTAAGTACTAATGGGGCTCTGGATGCCACCGACAGAATGGTCAGACTGGGCTGGAGGGACACGGGTAAAAACCCATTGGGCCCTGGCCCCGCAGACCCAGACCTGTTTACAGCCTGCACTGCCTCCTGATTTCACTCCTCTCTGGTCCAGATTTTGCCACAACTGCAGGACAGTACACGGCTCACGGGGCCCCTGTGGCGCTTTATATTGCATAAAGCCGGAGCGTCATCCTACTATGAATTCTGGGGGCATTTATACATGAAATTGACACCATGCCATCTTGCTATGAATTCTTGGGGTTTTATACATGGAATTGCCACCATGCCATCTTGATATATTTTCTGGGGGTATTTATACATGGAATTGCCATTCTGCTATGAATTCTGGGGGTATTTATTAATGAAGTTGCACTTATGCTGTGAATTCTGGGGGATTTATAAATTAAGTTGCCATTCTTCTATGAGTTCTAGGGGTATTTATACATGGAATATCTACTGTGCCATCCTGCTTTCTGGGCAGGGGGGTATACAGAAAATACAGGGTTTAAGATCTTAGTACAAAGTGAATCCAGGAAATGGTCTAATTGCATCTTGGAGTCAGGAAGAAATTTTTTGAAGAAAATTGGATAAGCTTTAGAAGGGGTTGTTCTCCTTCCTTTGTATCAGCTAGAAGTTAGACAAGTTTTACTAAGGCCAAAAGGCTAGACGTGTCTTTTTTCAACCTAAATTACCATGTTTATATATATTATTATGATGATGCAGTGGGATTAAAGAATTGTACAGCTGCCCCATTATAATATAACACTTTATTTAATTGTATATTGTGCTTGGCCTGCAAGTTTTCTCTATATCTTACTGCTCATGGTGCCATTGTCCATTGCTCTCTATGTATGTATTTGGTGTGCCAGTGCCCTCTGCTTCTTACTATATAATGTTCTTTATAGTACTTGTGGTGCCTTCTCTGTAGTATGTTCTTGGGAGATCAGTACTTACTGCTCCTTTGTATGTCTTTTGAGTATCTCACAGTCTCTGCATGTAATGTACTTTAAGTGCCAGAATCTTTTTACCCATAATGTTTTTGTAGTGCCAGCATTCACAGCTCTGTTAGAATTGTACATGTGGTGTTAATACCCCTTTTCCTGCAGTACCAGACTTTAAGTAAATTTGCCCCCACTGTTATGGTATAATTTTCCTGAAAATTCAGTGAAAGGACACATTAAAGTGGGTGGAGTTCAAAGGGAGTGGCCAAAAGGGGGCGTGATCAAAAATTAGCTTCTTCTGTCTGGTCCCCCCTGCCAAAACCCTCTTCTGCTGCCTATGGAACTGCATACCTACAGTGCTACTGTGGGCATTGAACCTTTCTGCTACAAGATTTAAATATATAGCAAACACATTCAGACAGAACTTTAAAGGGATCACTTTACCCCTATGCTAGTCAGAAGCACCAACCACTGAGCCATTCTGTCTGCTGTGACTGTGACAGAAGCAAAAGATTTATCTGGGGCACTTCTTATAAAGACCCCTGTATCCTGCCCACCCTCTTTCACACCTACCCCATCAAAAGAAAGGCTGGTAGACCTAGGCCTGTTGTATGATCATGGTGGCCACTAGCCATTCCAATATCATATGACTTATGGGTCTCAGTTCAACAGAATTACATACAACTTAAGGCGTGTACTGTTTGTCCAATGGCCCAGAGCCGATTTTATAAACTGCAGGGCCCAATTGGGGCTCCCTATAGGGTTGCCACCTGGCCGGTATTTTACCGGCCTGGCCGGTAAAAATGATGGTTGATCCCAATGTTATTAATAGGGAATATAGATAAATATATAGGAAGGCCGGTATTTTTTTCCAAAAAAGGTGGCAACCCTAGCTCCCTACAATGTTCCCTCTAATTCCTTCTCGGTTATGGGCGCCAACAAATCATTTTGTGCGCACATTTTAAACTTATTTGTGCAGTTTTTAAAAACTGTGTGCTCCGAATTGATACAGAATATTTACACAAAATTCTTTGTGCATGCCACTATTTGTTGTGTGCGATGGCCTCAAAATTTGTGTGCACACACTAGCGTCCGTAGACAAAGTGCTTCTGGTTGGCAAGGGGTTCAAGGCTGATCCGGCAAAGTTTGCCAAGACTGTTCACCTCTCTCTCTTTCATCCAGTTTATCTTCAGCATTACATGGCACAATGTGGTCCTATATAATATATAGAGAGAGAGAGAGGGAGAGGGAGAGAGAGAGAAAGAGAGAGAGAGAGAGAAAGGATATAGGGGCACACAGGGCAAGAGGAAATAGAGGCACAAAGGGGGGAGGGAGGGTATAGGGGCACACATGGGAAAAGAGGGGGAAGGAAATAGGGGGACCGGGAAAGGGAGAGAGAGCAGGGGATGTAGGGGCACATGGAAAGAGATAGAGAGAGGAATTGGAGGTAAGCAGGGGAAGAAAGAAGAGGGAGGATCCATTTTTCTTGGTTACTGTTCCTTTAAGAAAGAACTATGGCTTCTTCCATTACTGACTCCCCATAAGCTCTAAAACCATTTCAGATAAGTCAAGTGAATGGGAAAGTATTGGCAGAGAGGAGGCAGCTGTGCGGAGTGATACTTACTGTACTGCACAGTAGATAACATATACGCTCTGTAAGAATCCCATTGCACACTACTACTTGTTTCTATGAACTATATTTTCATTTATATGTTGTCATCTTCAGTATAAATATTTCAGATGCAACCTTTTTCATTGTTAAAGGTTTTAGGGAGGGTATGGCGTCTTTTTCAATATCAAATTATATGCTACATTATAATTACATTTTTCTGAAAGCATACAACTTTCTCTGGCCAGACACAACAGCCCCTTCCAAGAGGAGCCACTTAAGCATGTCCACTGGAACTGCCCTCAATTTTCTTTCCTTGTCATGGCTCTAGTGCATGTTTGTCACCCTGAAAAAACAGGAGAAGAGGCTCCGTGCCAGAGGAACCTTCGACATTATGTGGAGGGAGTGCTGATGGTTGTGGGAATTGTACCCTTTTAAAAACATGTAGGTCCACTGAACTCCCAATCCACTGAAATGCAATAAGCCCTACCCCTCAATAAGTCCCCAACTGAGCTGCATTATATTGTAAAAAGAGTTGGGGGCAACAAAAGCATGAAAATTTTTCCTGGGGTGCAAATAAGGGCAGCTAACCAACTGTGGCATTACGCCAGGTCTCTGGCAGAGACTCGCTGTGTGTAACTTGCCCAACTAAATAAGGATGAGCTGCTCTCTTGTGTCACAGGGAAGAACTGCAGTCAGTTTCATGTATCTGATACAGGGGAAATAAACAAGCGCTCCTACATTAAGGATTCATGCAGACCCAATAAGCCCACCCAGATTCACAATAACTGCTCCCCTTAGGCCAGCCTCCATGCACCATCATATCACCCCTGTACACATGCGCAGTTGCTCCTTACTCGCGACAGACGCCCCTCTCGCTTGTGCATGCACAATTGTTCCTCTGTTTCAAAAAATGGTCTCCTGGTCTCCCATTCCCCAGTGCTTCCGTAAATTAAATGCGTCTGGCGGCATGCCACCCCTAAAATCGAGCCACCCTAGGTCCAGGCTTCTGTGGCCTCCTACAAAGATGTTAAAGGGGTGGTTCACCTTTAAGTTAACTTTTATAATGTTATAGAATGTTATACAAATTCTAGATATTTCAATTGATCTTCATCAATATTACATTTTTTTTTATAATTTTTGAATTATTTGGTTTGCCTTCTTGGTTTGCCTTCTTCTTTTGACTTTCCAGCTTTCTAATGAGGGTCACTGACCCCATCTATAAAACAAATGCTCTGTAAGGCTTCACATGTATTGTTATTGCTACTTTTTATTACTCATCTTTCTATTCATGCCTCTCCTATTCATATTCCAGTCTCTTATTCAAATCAATGCATGGTTGCTAGAGTAATTTGGACACTAGCAACCAGATATAATTGTAAACCTGAAATTGTAAACTGGAGATCTCTAAATAAAAAGCTAAATAACTCAAAAACCACAAATAATAAAAACCAATTGCAAATTGTCTCAGAACATCACTCCCTACATCATACTACATCATACAGAGATGAACAATCCCTTTAAAGGGATACATCTACTGTTAATATGAATGAACCCCCCTCTTTCTTTTCCAAATAATGAAAACCGGGCAGGATTTCCTAAGATTGACGTACTGACCGACCAATCGCTAATTCATAGCCTCGCCCTCCTGATGCAGTGACATGCCCGCCCCCATACATCATGGCCCTGAACCCCTTGGATATGGCATCTATTGGTAGACATTGACAGGAGAACATGTGGATGGGCAGAAATTGCCCTGTACGAGTCACATGTTTGACTGCTTTGAACAGTTGAACGCAATTCTGCTCCGTGGGGTGTAACACATAGCACTGATATGCAGTGGATCTGAATCCACATTTCACAGTCACTTGCAGGGAGGAGAGATTTAGACAGATATTTTTGGCATTGCAATGAATCTTTTCACCACAGAAAATAAATTATTATATTGATCAATTTTTAATTGGTATAAAACCCACCAGTATATTTTACAGACCTGGGACTACCACAAAAATGATTGTGTGATAATGAACGTGCCCCCTAAATATTATTTTGACATGATAGTTTTATCACTTGTATTTCTGGTATAAACATTACTGTGTTGTTTATGTTTTCTGTTGAAATACCAGCATGTTATATATATCCATTAGAGCAGCAAGCACAGTAAGGACCACATATAATCGTAATACACACTTGACCTGTAGCTACTGCCCTTAATGGCTCCTTTTTTTAATACCGCTATTTTTCTGACAACCAACTTTAAAAAAAACTCACAGACTCTTCGTTTTTATTAAATTTATTTAAAATATATTTTTCTCGTGTTAATTAATTGTAAACTTTACAATTCTAGAAAATGGAGAAATAAAATATTTCTAAGGAAATAAAGTATTCAAATTCTTAAAAGGATTAAATAAACACATTAATTCTTCATTTTTTAAATCAATATTTTCTTGAATGTGGAGATTTTGTTTTCCAGTCTTCACTCTTTCAGGTATTTTTGTGGGTCCTGGACTGGACTTTTCTTATTTGCATATCCAATCCCTGTAAGATCCCTGTATATGAATAGGTATCACTGAGCCTAATAGCTGATCAGAGGGTAACAGTGTTATCATGTGCCTGCAGGTGACAGTTGTTGGTTCCTCAGGGGACTCTACATCAGTGGATCCTTCCCTCTTGCATATCCAGTCGTCTATTAGGCTTTTGGGGCATTTTAGAGTCAGGTTCTGAATAGAAGTAAAAAGTAATGATGAACCCTATACATTTTTATATGTATTTATATATATATATATATATATATATATATATATATATATATATATATATATAGACAAATACAAGATTCCTCTGCACTCAACCCATTATCAATATATTTAAGACAGAGACATTTTGTGCATACTGCTACTGAAAAATGCCTTACCCTTTAAACAAAACAGGGATTGTTTGTCCATATATTGCAATATATTTAAGCTGGCCAACTACGTCAAAGTCATCCCATATCTGGCCAGTCCTATGCTCAATTTTCATCTGATTCATTAAGAATTCTATGGTTTAATTATACATTTTATAAAAGGGACGAATACGTTTTACCTGCAACTTACTAGCTGCTTTCAAAGTAAAACTCCCAAACTTGGCTGCCCTTTTATTAGACACCAGTGGGATCACCTGACTATAGTTGGAGGGGGTGGGAGCTACAACATAGAGCTGGTCACTGCTCTTGTAGAACTATAACAAACAAGGGAAAGTTGTGCTCACCACTAGTTTTTAAAAACATTAGGCGGGGGTGCAATGAGGGTGTGACCACAAAATACATATAGACAAATACAAGATTCCTCTGCACTCAACCCATTATCAATATATTTAAGACAGAGACATTTTGTGCATACTGCTACTGAAAAATGCCTTACCCTTTAAACAAAACAGGGATTGTTTGTCCATATATTGCAATATATTTAAGCTGGCCAACTACGTCAAAGTCATCCCATATCTGGCCAGTCCTATGCTCAATTTTCATCTGATTCATTAAGAATTCTATGGTTTAATTATACATTTTATAAAAGGGACGAATACGTTTTACCTGCAACTTACTAGCTGCTTTCAAAGTAAAACTCCCAAACTTGGCTGCCCTTTTATTAGACACCAGTGGGATCACCTGACTATAGTTGGAGGGGGTGGGAGCTACAACATAGAGCTGGTCACTGCTCTTGTAGAACTATAACAAACAAGGGAAAGTTGTGCTCACCACTAGTTTTTAAAAAACATTAGGCGGGGGTGCAATGAGGGTGTGACCACAAAATACATATAGACAAATACAAGATTCCTCTGCACTCAACCCATTATCAATATATTTAAGACAGAGACATTTTGTGCATACTGCTACTGAAAAATGCCTTACCCTTTAAACAAAACAGGGATTGTTTGTCCATATATTGCAATATATTTAAGCTGGCCAACTACGTCAAAGTCATCCCATATCTGGCCAGTCCTATGCTCAATTTTCATCTGATTCATTAAGAATTCTATGGTTTAATTATACATTTTATAAAAGGGACGAATACGTTTTACCTGCAACTTACTAGCTTAAAGTTGGCCAGCTTAAATATATTGCAATATATGGACAAACAATCCCTGTTTTGTTTAAAGGGTAAGGCATTTTTCAGTAGCAGTATGCACAAAATGTCTCTGTCTTAAATATATTGATAATGGGTTGAGTGCAGAGGAATCTTGTATTTGTCTATATGTATTTTGTGGTCACACCCTCATTGCACCCCCGCCTAATGTTTTTAAAAACTAGTGGTGAGCACAACTTTCCCTTGTTTGTTATAGTTCTACAAGAGCAGTGACCAGCTCTATGTTGTAGCTCCCACCCCCTCCAACTATAGTCAGGTGATCCCACTGGTGTCTAATAAAAGGGCAGCCAAGTTTGGGAGTTTTACTTTGAAAGCAGCTAGTAAGTTGCAGGTAAAACGTATTCGTCCCTTTTATAAAATGTATAATTAAACCATAGAATTCTTAATGAATCAGATGAAAATTGAGCATAGGACTGGCCAGATATGGGATGACTTTGACGTAGTTGGCCAGCTTAAATATATTGCAATATATGGACAAACAATCCCTGTTTTGTTTAAAGGGTAAGGCATTTTTCAGTAGCAGTATGCACAAAATGTCTCTGTCTTAAATATATTGATAATGGGTTGAGTGCAGAGGAATCTTGTATTTGTCTATATGTATTTTGTGGTCACACCCTCATTGCACCCCCGCCTAATGTTTTTAAAAACTAGTGGTGAGCACAACTTTCCCTTGTTTGTTATAGTTCTACAAGAGCAGTGACCAGCTCTATGTTGTAGCTCCCACCCCCTCCAACTATAGTCAGGTGATCCCACTGGTGTCTAATAAAAGGGCAGCCAAGTTTGGGAGTTTTACTTTGAAAGCAGCTAGTAAGTTGCAGGTAAAACGTATTCGTCCCTTTTATAAAATGTATAATTAAACCATAGAATTCTTAATGAATCAGATGAAAATTGAGCATAGGACTGGCCAGATATGGGATGACTTTGACGTAGTTGGCCAGCTTAAATATATTGCAATATATGGACAAACAATCCCTGTTTTGTTTAAAGGGTAAGGCATTTTTCAGTAGCAGTATGCACAAAATGTCTCTGTCTTAAATATATTGATAATGGGTTTGAGTGCAGAGGAATCTTGTATTTGTCTATATGTATTTTGTGGTCACACCCTCATTGCACCCCCGCCTAATGTTTTTAAAAACTAGTGGTGAGCACAACTTTCCCTTGTTTGTTATAGTTCTACAAGAGCAGTGACCAGCTCTATGTTGTAGCTCCCACCCCCTCCAACTATAGTCAGGTGATCCCACTGGTGTCTAATAAAAGGGCAGCCAAGTTTGGGAGTTTTACTTTGAAAGCAGCTAGTAAGTTGCAGGTAAAACGTATTCGTCCCTTTTATAAAATGTATAATTAAACCATAGAATTCTTAATGAATCAGATGAAAATTGAGCATAGGACTGGCCAGATATGGGATGACTTTGACGTAGTTGGCCAGCTTAAATATATTGCAATATATGGACAAACAATCCCTGTTTTGTTTAAAGGGTAAGGCATTTTTCAGTAGCAGTATGCACAAAATGTCTCTGTCTTAAATATATTGATAATGGGTTGAGTGCAGAGGAATCTTGTATTTGTCTATATGTATTTTGTGGTCACACCCTCATTGCACCCCCGCCTAATGTTTTTAAAAACTAGTGGTGAGCACAACTTTCCCTTGTTTGTTATAGTTCTACAAGAGCAGTGACCAGCTCTATGTTGTAGCTCCCACCCCCTCCAACTATAGTCAGGTGATCCCACTGGTGTCTAATAAAAGGGCAGCCAAGTTTGGGAGTTTTACTTTGAAAGCAGCTAGTAAGTTGCAGGTAAAACGTATTCGTCCCTTTTATAAAATGTATAATTAAACCATAGAATTCTTAATGAATCAGATGAAAATTGAGCATAGGACTGGCCAGATATGGGATGACTTTGACGTAGTTGGCCAGCTTAAATATATTGCAATATATGGACAAACAATCCCTGTTTTGTTTAAAGGGTAAGGCATTTTTCAGTAGCAGTATGCACAAAATGTCTCTGTCTTAAATATATTGATAATGGGTTGAGTGCAGAGGAATCTTGTATTTGTCTATATGTATTTTGTGGTCACACCCTCATTGCACCCCCGCCTAATGTTTTTAAAAACTAGTGGTGAGCACAACTTTCCCTTGTTTGTTATAGTTCTACAAGAGCAGTGACCAGCTCTATGTTGTAGCTCCCACCCCCTCCAACTATAGTCAGGTGATCCCACTGGTGTCTAATAAAAGGGCAGCCAAGTTTGGGAGTTTTACTTTGAAAGCAGCTAGTAAGTTGCAGGTAAAACGTATTCGTCCCTTTTATAAAATGTATAATTAAACCATAGAATTCTTAATGAATCAGATGAAAATTGAGCATAGGACTGGCCAGATATGGGATGACTTTGACGTAGTTGGCCAGCTTAAATATATTGCAA
The DNA here is from genome assembly GCF_017654675.1 of Xenopus laevis. Taxonomy (NCBI): domain Eukaryota; kingdom Metazoa; phylum Chordata; class Amphibia; order Anura; family Pipidae; genus Xenopus; species Xenopus laevis. Next base: position 37,858,383 of record NC_054386.1, on the reverse strand, counting down.
TATATGGACAAACAATCCCTGTTTTGTTTAAAGGGTAAGGCATTTTTCAGTAGCAGTATGCACAAAATGTCTCTGTCTTAAATATATTGATAATGGGTTGAGTGCAGAGGAATCTTGTATTTGTCTATATGTATTTTGTGGTCACACCCTCATTGCACCCCCGCCTAATGTTTTTAAAAACTAGTGGTGAGCACAACTTTCCCTTGTTTGTTATATATATATATATATATATATATATATATATATATATATATATATATATATATATATATATATATATATATATATATATAGCAGAGAAACATCTGAGTTATTTTACTGACCTGAAATTCCATGGAATATGTTGGCATATAGAGGAAAAGCCCAAACATTCCTGCCCACTCCAGTGTTGCAAGTGCCGTTCTCTATTAAAAAAAAAAAAGGGAAAAAAACAAAAACGTATTTTATTAGAATAATTATTAAGGGTTGGGACGTATATGGGTTTTTATTTATGGCACAAGTGCCGTTCAGCCATACAGGATCGAGCAATAACAGGTCTGTGATGGGATGGGACATTTTTTCTTTTCCTAGGACAGTAGGAGTTCTATAACCATATAAGGGATCAGGCTGCTGGCAAGTGCTTTATACATATCATGGAACCCAAGGTGGCTCCTTATCAACCTCAGTACAATAGGGGGGACTTTATTTGCTATAATACACAAGTTTTACATAAAATGTAAATGTATAATGACATACCAAATAGTGTGGATTGCAGCTCGACAGTATGCTACAAGTCGTCAGTGATGTTGTAACTAAAAGATGGGAAAGTACATTGTTAATACACAGACAGAGAGCAAGACAATACTAGGATGGAATGCATAAATGTAAAAAATTCTCATTAAGGGGCAGATTTATCAAAGGTCGAGGTGAATTCTTGAATGAAATAAGTTCAAATTTCAAGCTATTTTTGTGTACTTCGACTAGGGACTAGTCCAAATTAGATTTGAAAATGAAAAAAATTCGAAGATTCCAATATCGAAATGTATCATGTACTGTCTCTTTAAAAATTTGACTTAGACCATTCACCATCTAAAATCTGCCAAATTGCAGTTTTAGCCTATGGGGGACCTCCTAGAACCCATTTGGAGTCAATTGGTGGACTTTGAAAAATCAAAGTTTTTTTGGGGAAAAACTTTGATTAGAATTTGGCCAAATGCGGACCTATTTGATTACAAATGGACCTATTCGACCGGAAAAAAAAACTTTGACTTAATTTCGGTTGGTCTTTGAATTCCAATTTCAACGTTTTTTCAATTCGAAATTCGACCCTTGATAGATATGCCCCTAAATGTTGGTATAAATTCAAAAATGACTGTGCATCAAGTTGGAATACTAGAATGTAATGCTAATTATATGGCAGGGGTGTTCATACTTACGTTCTATCATTGGGATAACAGTGATCACACAAGCAAAGAACCAGTAGTAAACCATCCTTTGGCTTTTTCCGCTGGGCTGGAGTATGGCGTACAGTATAAATTGTACCATGTTGTATACGCATCCCGTGCCAAATCCCACAAATGCTCCTGTAAGGTGACCCGTTTCTGAATCATTCCCCTACAATAAAGACACAGCAATTAGTTGCCTAATTTTAGGTTTCAATATGAAATTTAGTAAAAAGGAAGAGGTTTTATTTACCCTAACATAACCAGCCAGGAGAAAGCCAGCACAGGATAGGAGTCGAAGGAATAATATGAGTCTATTTTAGACACGTGTGACTTTGGGTTGGTACAGCTTGATGAATTTATAGTTCAGGAGCTTTACAGCAACATCTGAAAATAGAAATACATTTTATTAGCTTATGGGTTAATTAGGGGTTAATTTTTTGACCACACCCCTTTCTGTGGCCACACCCCCTAATTACCATGTTTGTTTTACAAAATTTGTCAGGTTATGAAAGTTTGAAAATATTTCTCCTTATCTGTGTTTTTGCGTCTCAAAATTGTTACAAAGTATCTTAATTGCACCTGTTAGCTGTTCTGGGCTCTCTGCTAAAAGCCAATTAAGTGAGAAACTTTGTTTCTTTTTCTGGCTGTTCAGTGCAGAGAAAAGAGGGACTTTCCAGTACAAATGAGGGACTGCAGGTTGAGCTGTCAAAAGAGGGACTGTCCCTCCGAAAAAGGGACAGTTGGGAGGTATGCACGTTGCCTAATAATATATGAAATGCTGTTAGTGTCACTTACCTAGAATGCTGGAAATTGTTACTGTTATCCTACCAACAGCCATCTCTGGTAGTTTTGTTCTTAAGTCACTATAAGATAAATAGAAATCATGTTATTAGTTGGTTTCCTGGCTGCTATCCAGCCCAAGTATATTCCATATAGGTAAAGAACATAGAATTACCTTATAAATGGCACCAAGTGTATGTGTCCCTGAGTCAGAGCTACAGTATAAGCCACTAGCAGGTATGTCATGTGACTGTGATCTGAGTGGGCAGCATCTTGACATTATGATATCTCTAGCTGAGAGCAGGCAATTACCAGTTACAAGCTGACTTTGTGACTGACCATAATATAATCATAATATTATTATACACAATAATTATCATTTATTCTGATTATAAAATAATTACAGCATTGAAATCTGTAGTGGCGCCTTAGATACCTTCCTACAGAATCCTGGGAGTGATGCATTATATTTCAGAATGCTAAAGTCAATAATTACAGGGCCCGTTGTAGTTTATATGTATTTTGTGTTATCACTCCCTGTATCTTTTCTGCAGTTGGGTGGGATGGAATCCAGCAATACATTCCCTAGAATATGACACATTTTGTGAATTGACACCGAGCAAATGGATTTGCAGTTGTATCTTTATCTGCAATCATGTTTTTTCATACAATAAAAATCTTGTATTGGGGTAATATCCCTTACTCATTGTTAACCCTTGATGTACCACCAACCTTTTGTTTGGGGGAACCCTTGAGGGAAACACACCAGGCAGAGAGTTGCAGTTCCAACACGTTCTCTTTATTTTCACAGCCTTCAGTTAAGGAGCAGCACTTTCACAGGGTTCAATCTCCCAGCTTTCCACATGACACTTTCAGTAGCTGCACACTGCCTAGTGGCTAACCTAAACATATGTATTAACCCAGGAGTGTTCATACTTTACTATTGTGAGGTCTACTTTTAGTGATGTTGTACCGTTATGATCTACACCTATAAAAGCATTGTTAGCATTCTGTTCCATGGAAAATATTACTTAAATATTATATTGATTTAAAGGAAATTTATATTGCTATATTTAATAAACAACTATTTATTATGTAACATGACTTGTAAAAAGGCATTCAGTCTTGAGGATAATAAAGATGGGGGTTATTCAGCAGTAAGGTTTATACACACAGCAAGTTGCAGCGAGTCCTGTAACAGTCCCAATAGTGCTCCATCCAGGCACCCAATAAATCAATGTAATTCGAATGAGGAACAGAAGGACAGAGTCGCAGGTTTAACTGCTAAAGTGCATTTGTAATCGTCGTGTGGACTCGAATTACAAAGATGGGGGTTAACTTACCCCAAAGAAAGGGGGGTCCAGGTTCTCAAGCCCCAGACCTTCAGCTAGGGGAGGCAAATGATATGCAAATAGATAATAAAGAGCTGGCACATACCAGACCGCACTCCTTCGATTGATAGTTAAAAAGTATTTATATAGGCAAAATTCATAACAGCAAAGCCTTACGCGTTTCATGCCTTATGGGCTGACAGACAACAAAACATGTAGTTATATTTAAATGAAAAGTGACCAATCAAAAAACATGTCAGGCACTATGACATGCTAGTCATAGAATGGCCAGTTCTCACCAACTTTTTGATTATTAATTTTTTTATAGTTATTGAATTATTTGTCTTCATCTTTGCATTAAAACCCCAAGTCTTTCAAAGTATCATCAGACAACCCCTTAATTTGTATGCTCCAAGTACATTAAAAAAGAAATGGAAAAACATTTAACCACCTACATATGTGGTGTGGATGAACCAGATACATTACCTTGACAGGTTTAGCTGGAGTATTTTCGGATATTTAGCAGCTTTGAGGTAAAATAAATATTTAGAAATTAGATTTTTAAATGTTGGTTGTGGTCATGGAATGATGGGTTGGCAGGTTTCAAACTGGGCTACTAATTTAAAGCCCAGGCTGGTTTTGAAACTACAAACTAGACAAGGTATGAATTTGGGCTACTTTTTTGGGCCTTTGGCTGGTTTTTACTTTGGAAACCAGCCAAAGTTTTTTCTTGCCTTAAGGTGCTAAGCCTGTGTCTCCCAGTATATGTTGGGTAATGTCGTTTTTGTTTAACAATTTGCAGACTGCCAAGTTTAATGTAAGACTACAATACCCAGCATGCAATGGGACTAACTTGTGTAGAAGTCAGGAGTTATCAGATTTTGGGCTCTGTACCCCAGTCTCCCTTCCCTCTTAAAGTGGACCTGTCACCCAGACATAAAAATCTGTATAATAAAAGTCCTTTTTAAACTAAGCATGAAATCGAATTTCTGTTTTTTTTTTTTAAGCATTCATAGATGTAAGCTCATTTAAAAAATCTCAGCTGTCAATCAAATATTGTCTGCTCCTCCTCGGGGATAGAGGCGGGGCAGACAATTACTTTCACTTTCCATTCAGCACTTCCTAGATATCGCTGCTTTGCCGACATTCCCCCGTTCTCTTCACTGTTTAATTGTGTAGCCAGGGCATGGGGATGGACTTTGGGTCCCCCATTCTGGTGCACAAACAAGATTCTGAGATGATGCAAGACTTGCCTTAATAACAGTGTCCACAAAATGGCTACTGCCTGCTTGCTGTAATTATGAATTCCCAGACTGAAGGAAACAAGATTCAACTATTTTATAAATGTAATTAAAGTTAATTTTGCTTGACTAATGTGATAAAATTGACTATTTTTTTGTGGTGATGGGTCCTCTTTAAGCATTCTCGCATTTTCCGGTGACTTTCCTCAATTTCAGACAATTTTGGGGCAAAAATCTGCTGGCCACCAAAATGTCTAGAGATTGAGCTGTTTTACAAATATTTATTGAAATTGTATATGTATTAGGGCCTCATGTATTTATGTCCCTGTTGACGATTTTGCTTCATGGAAAAATGTGCAAATCAGTGAAAAAGGCGTATTTTCATATATATGCATTTATTTTTAAGACATTTTTTTCACTGCACATATTGTGCTATTTTTGGGATACTTTTGAAGTGCCTCTTGGCTAGTTTTGGGCTGGTTTTGTAGTTTTCCAGGGCTGGATTTACATAGTGGGCACCCCTAGGCCCACTGCCGTTTGTCACCCTTGTCCCCTCCAGTAGGACAGGAACAATGGAGATTGGGGCATGGGAAATTTAAAAAAATTATTGTATCTTCAGCGCATCCCCAGTGTTTTTGAACCAATGTGGGTGTGGTTGGACAGCGTGCCGCCCCCCTTAAATCCTGCTGCCTTAGGCCCGGGCCTAGATGGCCTTTCCACAAATCCGGGCCTGACTGGCTGTTTTTGAAAATTAGACCTGGCAACCCGGAAGTGAATGTCATTTGAAAGTACCTGGTGCTTGGTGGCAATTCCCATTCACTGGGGCAATTTAGAACACTTTACCTCTGTTGTCATACCACAAGGGTGGGGTGGGGCCTGGGGTAACATGAACCCCAAATTTGAAGACTTGAACACTGATCAGACCAACATAATATATTTTGAGCACCTGCCCAAAAGCAGCTAATTTTATTTATTTCTTTTGAATCCATGGACGTTATTTTCAGAGTGAGAGGGTGACATGGAACACAGATAGCAAAAGCAACGGGAGGAGACGGAGACTAGCTGTGATTGGCAGGAGCTCTAAAGAGAAGCAGTATGACTGAGCCCATAGAGATGCTGTAGGAATGAAGGGGAGGTGTTCCCAGCACCTTGGTGCAATATTCCCTGCCGGCCCTTTCAATTTTCTCCCCTGCTGACAGCAGCTCTCCCCTTCTGCTTCCTCTTTCTCCCCCCCGCTCAGCTGATTGGAACAGTCCCCTCCTCCAGTCCGTCCTCTGTCTGTTCGCTGCGTTCAGCTGACAGCATCTTCCCCAGTTCCCTGGCAAAGGAGCGCATTGGGCTGCAGCACTAGCGGATCAGAATGGCACCGAGCGGACTGAAGGCGGTGGTGGGAGAGAGTAAGTGGGTGACTGTGGGGGTGCATGTTTGGGAGAGGGGTTGTTAGTGTATTGCCTATGTATGTCGCCCCCAGACCCCTCCCTTTCTTCATCCTGCACCATTCTCTTTATCCCATCCTTCCCAGCCACATCTCCATCCTGTCACCCTACCTTGCCCCACCTCCCTCAGGCTACAACTACCCCAGGCCTATATTCATTTCACTAGGAAGGGAACAAATGTGCCCTCCACTATACTGCAACGTCTATCATTTCTCTTAACCCCGCCTTTCCCCATTCACCCCATCCGTCCTCCCTCCCTCCATCTTTGCCATCCTCTCTGCAATCTCAAACACCAGCTCCATGTCATCTCCCCAAAATCTACTGCCTATTTTATCTATATCCCCCCCCCCAGCTGCTAGTGAACTGCAGAATCCTGGCTGCTAGGGGGTGCTGGGAGTTTTATACTCAATACTTAGCACTCAGCAGCCTATAATAATATCCCTCCCTCTGTCACACATCACTGCTGCTGCTGCTTAACCCACTCACTGCCTGACATCTCCTCTGTCCGCCCCTTTTACTGTGTTATTTCCAAGCCTTGGTTTTGGGAAGGGGAGGGGTTGTATGGATTTGGGGAATACAGTTGTATATAGATACATATATCCTACTCTGACAGTTATTATAGCTTCTGGTCATATCATGGTTGAGACGGCGATTGCAGTGCATCCAGTGTGCCCAGAGATATACAAAATTATTTGTTGGTGTTTTTTGCCACTAATCCCCCATACTGTGCAGTAAATTGAGACAATGCAGAGTAATCGCTGTGCTGTACAGCAGGGGTAAATGTTAGTGTATGAAGGCGCAAACAGTCCATATGCCATGTATTAGATTTAGGTTTAGATTCCCCCGTTTTTGTATGTGAATGGATTTTAAGTTTGGTGCCTGCTTCTTTCAATACAAATGTAGTGTATTGTGAAAGGAGCTATGAAAACTGTTATGAGACTTTGGAATAGGAGGGGATAGCAGAGCAGCCATGATGGCTACCAGAGGAGGAGTAATTGGAGCTGTAGTGAGAATGTGTATAGTATAAATTATTGGATTTAGTGAAGCTGTAGTGAGGCTGGATGTAGCAAGGGTTAGTGGAGATGTAGTGAGAGTGGGTATAGGAGGAGTAAGTGGAACACTAGGGAGAGCTGATATAATAAGAGCAATTGGAGCAGTAATGGCAAAGTGGTATAGGCATATCTTGTGGAGCCTGTGGAACAGTAAGGTGGAGTGGAGCATTGGAGGATATAGTGGAGCTATAATGGAATGTTTTAGAGGGATCAGTAGTAGTAGTAGTAATAATAATACTGGTGTAAATTATGTACTAGTAGAAGAAAAATAAAAGTCTGGTATGGGTGTTTATTGGAGCAGCAATGACTGCAAGGTATAGGTATGTTAGTGGGATGATAATGAGAGTAAGGTATAATATTGAAGCTGCAATAACAGTGGGGTATAAAATGGGTTGATAGAAAGGATAGTGTGGAATGGGTGATGGGGTGTAAGAGCAGTTAGAGTTAGTGGAGAAAGGCATATTATAAGAGGGATTAGTGGAGCTGTAGTATGAGTGGGTATAGAAGGGGTTAGTGGAACAGTAATATGAGTGGGTACAGGAGGTTTAGTGGAGCAGTAATTTGAGTGGGTATAGGAGAAGTTGAGCAGCAAAGAGAGTGTAGTATGTGGTGAGTTAGTGGTGCAGTAGTAAAAGTGGTGTATAGGAGGGCTTAAAGAAGCAGTAATGTAATGGGATTTGAATTGAATTTTAAACAGCAGTGGTAGTGGGAGAAGTAAAAAAAAAAAAAAGATTGCCAGTGCACAGATAATTTCCCTGCATAATATACTCTTGCTAACAAAACAGTCACAACAAAGAATGAAGCTTGGGATTGCATACTGGGCCCAAGGCCCAGACATAGAGTATCTTCATGGTCCGTGTTTTGCCCCGTTTATCCCCATAGATTTATTTTGTGATGAAAACAATAGGCAAAAAGTATGTTAGGCAAAAACTATGTTACGCACAAGCACTATTCATCGCATGTTGAACAACAGGGTGCACTGCCCCTTTAATGGAGCATTACTGAGAGTAATTATGGATCAAACATGAAAGTGATTATATATACTCAGTATTTGGGTAAGGGCTGGACACTCCTGATTAGCAGGCCTCAAAGGGAAGGGTTTATCTGAGAGTGGAATGTATCTGGTTGTAACTGAGCATGACCAGGTTTTGTAGGGGTGTGGCCTAAATTGCCCCAAAATTATTTTACATCTACGATCTTTAAGAGCAATTGTGGTAAAATGATAGTTAGGCGCATTTGCACAGTTCTTGCTGTTTGGTATGTAATAGCCACCAATCAGCAATTTGCTTTTTCTGAATAGAGCCTTACTTGCGCTTGCCCAATAGCCAACCAGCCCCTCTATAATCCTCTCATTGTCCTTTGCTATTCAAAGAGAGCGACAGCAGTGCCTCCTGTAAGTCATCCACTCTTACATATTGGCAGGGGCATGATGCAACTAGAAATTTGTTTAAAATTTAAAAAGCCTTATGGTTGGAATACCCACTGCACTGCCCACTAGCACTTAAGGGGTGGGTCACTTTTAAGTTAACTTTTAGTATGTTATAGAATGGCTTATTCTAAGAATCTTTTCAACTAGTCTACATTTTTTTTTTTAATATAGTTTTTGAATTACTTGCCTTCTCTCACCCTTTCCAGCTTTCAAATGGGGGTCACTGACACCATCTAAAAAAACAAATGCTCTGCAAGGCTACACATTTATAGTTGTTACTTTTTATTACTCATCTCTCTATTCAGGCCTCTCCTATGGTTATTCCTCTCTCTCACTCATTCAAATCAATGCATGGTTGCTAGGGTAATTTGGGTCCTAGCAACCAGATTGCTGTAATTGCAAACTAGAGGGCAGCTGAATAAAATGCTAAATAACTCACCAACCTCAGATAGTAAAAAATTAATACAGTGGCAAATTGTCTTAGACTGTTACTCTCATCATACTAAAGATAAGCAACGCCTTTAAGCATAGCTGTGGAATATATAGGTGCCTTATTAATAATGAACACGTCTGGTCACAGTAGCCGGAGCCAATATATCTTTCTCAGTGGCCCATATGGCCTGCCCTAAATCATCTCCTCATTTATCCCTCCCCCACTGGTTTAGTGACAAATTGCAGTCTGTTAATCAGTTTGTGGCCAAAGGACAACCTGGTAATGAATCCCTTGCCTCCCTGCGCCTTCTTATTTATTCTTTCATCCCTTGTAGAAACTGCATGCTTCAGGTGTATGTTGGTGCCATTTACACCTTAATTTATGTTCCCTATACTACAGGGTGTTGCCATGTACATCACATCTCTGCTTGATTGTATTTCCTTAGTGGAGGTTTATTAATTTAAAGATTTCATTAGAGACAGGAACTGAACGTCTAGAAAGGAGTGAGGAAGAAGGAGAAAACAGGACAGGGATGTTAGAAGGTTTTAATTTAGGACAGTTGGGCAGATGGAGCTGTAGCTAACAGCAGGGGCCCCTTAGAGATCTGGGGCATTGCTTAATTATGCTTAGGGCACAGGCACAATAGTTTGCTGGCTGTGTATCATTGTGGGTATGATTACACTCTAAGCTCTTGTGACGAAGTCTTGGAAAGGTTTAGCTTCCTCTCCAGTCATACAGGTTTGAGACCTGTTATCCAGAATGTTCGGGACCTGGGGATTTCCAGATAACAGATCTCTCCGTAAGTCTACTAGAAAATCATGTAAACATTAAATAAACCCAATTGGCTGGTTTTGCTTCCAATAAGGATTAATTATATTTTAGTTGGGATCAAGTACAAGTTACTGTTTTAGTATTACAGAGAAAAAGGAAATGATTTCTAAAAATTTGGATAATTTAATTATAATGGAGTCTATGGGAGACAGCCGTGGTTTTTTAGTCATTTAACTTTTTTTAAGCAGCAGCTCTCTACTTGGAAATGTCAGCAGTCTGGTTGCTAGAGTCCAAATAACCCTAGCAACCATGCATTCATTTGAATAAGAGACTGGAATATGCATAGGAGAGGCCAGAAGAGAGAGAGAGAGAGAGAGAGAGAGAGATTAGTATTAAAAAGTAGCAATAACAATATATTTGAAGGTTTACAGCTCATTTGTTTTTTGGATGGGGTCAGTGACCCCCATTAGAATACTGAAAAGAGTTAGTAGAAGAAGGCAAATAATTCAAACACTATAAAAAGTGAAACAGTATGGCAGCTTACACCCACATACAGTATACACATATTGTCTTCTATACTGTGCCATCTGAGTGTCTCTCACCCAGTGGTGCCATCACAATTACACTTTTGCCTTCAGGTGTAACGTTAAGAGCCATACAAAATATAGATATTCAATGACCTAATAAAGATGATTTGAACCACCTTTCCATACCGATGGCTGACCTCTCTTACCAGCCTTATGTGCTACACTGCCATGTCAAAAAGGGTTGATCACCAGCATGATTTGCCCCTCTTGTGATTTAAATATTCTGGTACCAGTATGGGACAGTATGGTTTTCCAGGTAACATCTTTCCGTAATTTGGATCTTCATGCCTTAAGTCTACTAGAAAATCATGTGAACATTAAATAAACCCAATAGGCTGATTCTGATCCAATAAGTATTAATTATATCTTAGTTTGAATCAAGTACAAGCTACTGTTTTATTATTACAGAGAAAAAGGAAATGGAGTCTATGGGAGACAACCTTTCCATAATTCTGCGTTTTCTTGATAACTGGTTTCCTGTTAACGGATCCCATACCTGTACTCTTATTAGCTACAGTTGGTAATAGCATTACCCCCTCAACATTGCATTATATTATTATTACAGAGAAAAGGAAATATGTTTTAAAAGTTAAATTATTTGGATTAAATATAGTCTGTGGGAGATGGCCTTTCTGTAATTCAGAGCTTTCTGGATGATGGGTTTCTGGATTATGGATCCCATACCTGTATAGCACTAGGGGATGTAGAAGTACCAATAAAGTAGCTGCTGCTTAGGGCTATTCCACACGGGGAGATAGCCACGCGTTTGCGGTCGCGGCGACAAAGCGCCGCGCCAGTCGCCGCGACCGGCGCAGGCGACAGTTTTGTATGGGCGCCTATGTAAAAACGCCTGTGCTAACCACACGAGGCGATGCGCTTTTCAACAGTCGCCTGAAAAAGCCTGGCGAGGCAAACGCGTGGCTATCTCCCCGTGTGGACTAGAAGTAGAAATAGGTGGGTATAGGTGGATACAAGGCCAGAAGGTTAGTTTCCAGTGGAGATGTGAAGAGATATCTGTTGTTGGAATGTGACAGATGGGGAGTCAATAAAGGAAATACAAACTGGTGAAGCAGAAAGACATGTTCCCCTCAGGCCAAAGCACAAACAATGCTACCTATATTAAAGGGCAACTACGATCATTCATAAAGAAAGACTGTGATGCTATAGTGTTTCTGTACTGTATTCCTGTACCGTAATAGGGATCAATAGTCAAAGTGGACATTTTTATTACTGAGAATGCTGGGAAGTGTGACTTTGGTTCAGAGCCTATATCTCTGGATCTGAATACAGTAGAAGCTAATGGTGCAAGTGCTGTTGGTACTTATAAGAGTTGTACTACAAGCACTCCTCCTGACTACAGTCAGGCAGTCAAATACTGTGAGAGTTGCGACTTTAAATATAATTGGCACAGTGGTATAAATGAGAGAATAAGTGTGAGATGCTGTTACTCTGTTTTATTTTGTTAGTCTTAATTACTTCAGGTTAAGCCTTAAATTATGTAGTGCCATGTTCTTCATTATCTTGCACGCAATGCTGTTTCTGCTGTTTACCTTTTATTAAAGGTCCAGTAAGCAACACAGTGAGACATATATTTTTACCCAGAATGCAATGTGATTTCCCAGAATTCCAGCCTATTTCGGGGCACCTGCAAAGCAATATTTTGGCTCAATTTGCCCACAATTTAGTAATGTATACCTCACAAAATTTTGAAAATAGAAAGAGGGACAAAAAGATTTGCCACGCTAAGCGCAGTTGACCATGCCCGTTTTGTGTCCACACCCCCTAATTACCATGACCATTTTTCAAAATGTGGCAGGTTTTGTAATTTTAAACACATTTCTGTGATTTTTATGTGTTATTACAGTTTTGCTAATGAAGGTAAATTGCCCTTTAAGCTGCAAATCAGTTTCCCCAAAAGACCTGTATCTTAAAGAATCTAAGAATCTATTCTGGGCTTTCTGCCAAAAGCCAATTAAGTTAGAAACTTTGTATCTTTTTCTGGCTGTTCAGTGCAGGAAATCAAAGAAAAAGTTGGGAAATTTCAGTAACAAACCCGGGACTGCAGGTTGAGCTGTCAAAATCAGGACTGTCCTGGTCAAAATGGGACCGTTGGGAGGTATTGTAATGCAGGTGCACAAATTTAGGAATCAGTGTTTTGGAGCAGTGTGCGTCATCAGGCACAGCAGTTGCGTACAAGTTGCGAGCATTTATTGAAGCAGCTTCCTTTGTGAATAGTGTTTTAATGGGTGCAATGTTGGGGTTTGCACTGTATCTTGCATTAGTAAATGAACCCTTAAGGCTATTGAGCGACATTCTCCTGCATATGCTAAAGTGCAATAGCAAATGTATGTTACCTCGAGAACAGGATGAGTCTTTTGCGTGCATTTTTGTGCCAGAATATGCCCCATGTGTGCAGTGACAGGCAAATGCCATTATAGTAGAAGACATTGGTGTGTAAAAACTCACTTGACATTGTATCTAACTGGATAGCCCAAACACATATATGGCCACCTTTCTATTGCTTTATTTGTTTGTGCCAGCCTCTCTTCACTTTTTAGCCTGAATGACTAGAAAATGTCCAAGATCATAGGATTAATGGTTTTATGGCCATTCAACTGGCCATGCACTATGGTTGAAAATGTATGACCAGCTTTAGGCTAGGGCCAGACGGGGCTGAAATCAGCCTGCTCCTTAGTCACTAGCAGCAGTATCCTGTTCTTGTTTCGTGTCAGGAAGCCTCATGTCGGCTCTGGTACTAACAGATTTAGTGGATTTCGCCAAAGAAACACAAGACTTAGGGCAAGGCCAGACGTGGAGGTTTTGCTGCGTTTTACGTTGCGTTTTTAAAAAAACAGTGCTGCTCTGCTCTCAATTGTGCAGAATACATTTTTTCAACCTACCGTAACTTACTATGTTACCTGAAAGGTAGTGATGTGCGGGCCACCCGCAGGTCGGGTCTGGGTTGAGCTCAATGCCGGCTTCAGACTTCCGGGTTCAACTATTATAGACACGTGCCTGCTCGCCCGCCCCTTTCATGACGTCATCACCAGGGCGGGCGGGTCTATAAAAGGAAGTCGGGCTCTGCGGCACGGGTGGAGGGAGGGTGGATAACGGGTGGGTGTGGGTCGGGGAAAACCAGACCCGCACATCACTACTGTAAAGTGCAGAGTGCACTGTAATAAAGATCAAGTAAGCACTGGATATGAGTAACTGGCCTGGTTTATCAGTCATATTTTGTACTGATTATTGCAATTGTTTAGTTATAAATGTTCTTTACTGGATTAGACATCAGGGTTTCCTAAATTACACTGTTTACATTGCAAATAATTCACTATACAATATAAAATGTCATTCTTTAACCAGCAAGTGTATTTATTGGTGTGTAGGCAGCCATCTCGTGTCATTTTTCCTGGTCATTTGCTTTCAGAAAGAGCCAGCACTTTATTATGGAACTGCTTTCTGGCAGTCTATCGTTCCTTATCTCAATGTAACTGAATGTGTCGCAGTGGGACCTGGATTTTATTATTGAGTGCTGTTCTTAGAGCTACGAGGGAGCTGTTATCTTGTTAGGCAGCTGCTATCTAGTTACCTTCCCATTGTTCTGTTGTTAGGCTGTTGGGGGGGGGGGGCAGCACAGCAGTAAAGAGTGACTGCAGTTTATCAGAGCACAAGTCACGTGACTGGGGTGAAAGCTGGGAAACTGACAATATGTCGAGCCCCCTGTCAGATTACAACATAATCTGTTTGCTCTTTTGAGAAATGGATTTTAGTGCAGAAGTCTGCTGGAGCAGCACTATTAACTGATGCATTTTGAAAAAATGTTTTTCCCCATGTAGCTGCTTTCAATACTATTGGACTGCAGTCACAGTTGAGCATGGATGTTTTGTCCAATATGCACATCAGATGGATTTTTATTTAGGATGTCATCATCTGGAAAGATTATATTACTGTTATTGTACACATATATTGATTTGTAATACAAACACAGGGATACCAATGAGTCAATAGACTTTTTATCGGGCCTATGTGGGAGCTGTTTGGCCCTCTGTGTACTTGAAATGCCAGGACCTGGTCTGAATCTTAGTGACCACTTCCCTTGGTGTACAGACATCTTAAATCAGAACAACCCTTTAATCTCCAATGTTAGTAAACAAACTACTTAGTGCTTTCCTATAAGTAGGGCAAAACCAAAGGGCCTTCTTTAAGCCTGTTTATAAAAGATAAGTAGGATTATGCCACAAGGGGGAAATGATGTGATTATAGTATATATAGAGAGAGAGAGAGAGAGATTATATATTAGTATAATATAGAGAGTGATATTCTGAGACAATTTGTTTTTTATTTAGCTTCCATGCATTGATTTGAATAAGAGACAGGAATATGAATAGGAGATGCCTGAATAGTTTAGTAATAAGAAGTATCAATAACATTATATTTGTTGCTTTACAGAACATTTGTTTTTTTTAGAGGGGTCAGTGACCCCCACTGAAATATTGCTTAGAATTAGCCATTCTATAATATACTGAAAGTTAATTTAAAGGTAAACCATCCCTTTAATTGCCTAACTATAGTTGAGCTAAACCCAGGATGGACCATAGGAATGCTGTGTATATATTTGTGCGCAGAACAGAAGAGCATATGCATAAATAAGGAAATTACATTTACCAAAAAAAGGATTAAAGGCTAATAATAAGGTCATTTCCATTCACACTAAAGACTAAAGTCTAAGAAGCATCGTACTTTTTTGCCGTCCATTCGAAGTACTGTTAAAATAAAGTCAATAGATGACATTTTCTGTAAATTTGAGCCAAATCTGTTTTTGGTGAGGAAAAACATTGATTGTAAGCGCTTATGTGCAAGGCCCTCAAATCCGATTTTTATTCTGCAACCTGTGTTACTTATTGAAAGACCTCTGCATAACTTGCCAGCGCTCTATAAATAAATGATGATGATCCAATTTGGCGTGTCCTACTTAAGCACAAATATAAATAAATAAAGTAATTTGTTTCTGCAGATACGCAGAATAACCAGATAAACACTGCTTTGCTTCAACCTATAAGGGTCTGGCCACACGAGCAGATTCCTGCAGCTTAATCGCCCCAGCGACAAATCTCCTCTTCTTCTGGGCGACAATCTCCCCGAACTGCCTTCCCCCTGCCCTCCGCCGGCAAAAATTAAAATCGCCTGCGACAATGCACACACGGCGCTTCGTTTTCCGAAGTCAGCCGAATCGAGGAAACTTTGGGCGACTTCGGAAAACAAAGCGATGCGTGTGCATTGCCGCAGGTGATTTTAATTTTAGCAGAAGGCAGTTCGGGGAGATTGTCACCCCAAAGAAGAGGAGATTTGTCGCTCGGGCGACTAATCTCTCCGAATCTGCTTGTGTGGCCTGGCCCTAAGAAGAACTAAAGCTTAATTAAAGAAGTAGGCTAAATATTGTACATTATATTTTGGGCATTTATACCAACCCAAGACAACCACAGCCCTTTAGCAGGGAAGATCTGTGTCTCCAAAGATGCCCCAGTAGCTCCCCATCTTATGATATGCTGATTCACTGCACATGCTCTGTGCTGCTGTCACTTACTGAGCTTTGGGACCCACTCAATATATACAGCACTCATAGAATATAAATATCACAATATAAGACTGATAAGTAATTAATACAGATAATTACTACATTGCAGCAGATAAACCAGTGCAATTAGCATCAGAATTTAATAATCAGCCCTGTAGCAGCAATTTATATTACAGGCCAACCTCATTTTCTGCTTGATAATTAGCGACGACCCCTAAGCTTAGCTTCTCAACAGCTGCTCAGAGCCCACTGAGCATGTGAGTGTCGCAGACACTTTCCAAGATGGTGACCCCCTGTGACAAGTTTAAAGTCCTGGATCATTGCTGCTATTGAGAAGCTGAAACTTTAGGTTGGTGCAGTAATTTCAGTATAAAAAATATGGCATTTTTAGTTATATTCATTTTTAGGATTTATTTCTCCTCTAAATGCCGCCATTTGCCCATACAGGTGCAGTTGGGGGTCTCAAAGTGACCCCTGCAGCTGCATTTGCTGTATGGGATATTCTGTTGCAACACAGCTGGTGCAGAGAGACCATTGCTGAGCTGAGCTACGCCTCCTGCCAATTCCTAAATAAATGACTGTGTGTTGTTTACTACAGCTTTTCATTCAACAGACAGCAGGGCCAAAAGGACAGATGTTAAGTCCAACATTGATCTGTCTGTTCTGCTGCATCAGCATACATAATGCAGCAAGGGACCAGACTATAGTAGCAGCTGTTTGTGTATTATTCCTCTGTTTACATTATCATAATTGTCTATAATTGTGGTTCCTTTTAATAGCCTTTGTAATTGTTCTGCAGTGAGAAATATTTTCCTAGATTGAAAGACAAGTTGTATTCTAGTGCCAAATTGCCACTGCAGTGGCAGTACTGCCCGTTATGAAGATCTGCATAACATCAGACCCAAGAGATAAGCCTGGCCCCTTTCACTATATTGTACAGATATAGGACCCGTTATCTAGAAACCCATTATCCAGAAAGCTAATTATGGGAAGGCCATCTCCCATAGACTCCATTTTAAACAAATAATTCCACATTTTAGAAATGAATTCCTTTTTCTCTGTAATAATAAAACAGTACAGGCATGGGATCCATTATCCAGAAACCCGTTATCCAGAAAGCTGCTTTACTTTATGGGTAGTCATTGTAACATTGTGGGCTTGAATAGATAGCAATAATACATAGAATCAATCACTATTGGTTTTATTCTAATATATGTACAGGTATGGGATCCATTATCCGGAAAGCCAGTATGCAGAAAGCTCTGAATTAAGGAATGATTTGTCTCCCATAGACTCAATTTTATCCAAATTTTTAAAATGTATTTCCTTTTTCTCTGTAATAATAAAACAGTACCTTGTACTTGATCCCAACTAAGATATAATTAATTCTTATTGGAAGCAAAACCAGCCTATTGGGTGCATTTAATGTTTACATGATTTTTAGTAGACTTAAGGTATGAAGATCCAAATTACGGAAAGATCCGTTATCCCAAAAACTCCAGGTCCTGAGCATTTTGTATAATAGGTCCCAAACCTGTACTTATAATAAATCCATATAAACACAAAACAATGTCATAGGGATTATTTAATGTTTAAATGATAATTTAGTAGACATAAAGTATGAAGATTCAAATTATGGAAATATCCCTTATCTGCAAGACCCCAGATCCTGAGCATTCTGGATAACAGATACCTTTATCTCCTATTACGTCAAAGAGTAATTATTGCATGCAAAGAGAGTTGGGGGTGGGTGGAGGAAAAAAGCGAGTGATCGGAATTGTATGATATTGGATGCGTATCAGATATGGAAAAGCCTGGTGTTTTAGAGCAATTTGCACATTGGGTGATTCTTGGTGGTGGGTGATAGAACACTGGAGATGGAGGTGATTCCTCTAAAAATAAATGGTGGCGGGGCAATTCCACATGATTTATCTCCCACGTTGAACTGGAAATGCTTGGGCGATGACATTTGCAGAATCAACTGAATGTGCCATTACCCTTAGAACAGGGGTTTTTCTTATCTGTGGGGCACATTCAAATGTCATAGAGTTGTATAGCAATGTAAGCATGAAAAAAGTTCCTCAGGTGCCAAATAAGGGCTGTGATTGGCTATTTGGTTGCCCCTATGTGGACTGACAGCCTACAAACAGGAGGCTCTGTTTGGCAATACACCTGTTTTTTATGCAACTAAAACTTACCTCCAAGCCTGGAATTCAAAAATAAGCACATTTGAGACCACTGGGATCAGCATCCATAGGATTAGGATTAGAGAGCAACATGTTACTCACGAGCTACAGGTTGAGGATCACTGCTTTAGGGTCTAGTACTCTTGGGCTTATATGTTTCTCAGTATTTTTATTTGTCAGTTGCTCGATTTCCATTTCTGGCACCTTCAGTTCAGCCTTTCTTAGAATAAAATGTATCACTTTAGTCTTTTCATATATTTTCCATGATGTGTTTATACAGCTTTATTTTTCTTGTTTTGTATATAACTGGTAGTTTGGAGATTTTAACCGCAGTTAAAATTCAAGCCATTCATGTTCTTTTTGTCTTCATTTGCAAAATATATAACATTCCCCCGAAAACCGTCCGTGAGTAGTTATAGTTTTGGCCTCTCCTGACCAAAGAAGCAGCCATGGATCCTATTTGTGGGAACAATTCCTGAATGATATCTGAAGGAGGCTTGTGCAGAAATGAATTGAGCCGAGTGGGAAATCATTGGCCACTGCAGACCTCATTTGCCCTACCACTTGGGTGGCCAGATCAAATGCTTTTGCCTAGATCAGTGCCATCCAGCATGGTATAATAATAATATATAATTATATATAATAATGTATAACCAATGTTGGAGGATGTTTCTTGGGCCATCAACTGGACAGCAATAGTCTTTTTTTTTCATAAATAAAATAAAGTTGCCATACGCATTCTCTTAGAACTTTTTTGCTTTAATATTAGGTAGGCTTTACCGAGTATTATAAGGGGCTCTATTTACTGAATCTGTACTTTGCTGTTGATTGTCTGTATGGGATATCCATGTTTCTTTTAGTGTTTCCCTTTAAACAGAGGGCCACATTGGGGCTCAGTATCAATGAGCTGACTCAGATGACTTTACTAAGCTCCACTTAGATACTATGCACCATTTATTAAGTTATAGTTAACAAGACTGACTAATATTACAATGATATTAGCCTACAGAGATGTCTGTGGAGCCCATGGGCAGACTGGAGGCCAAAATCTCCTGGAGGGCCACCTATGGCAGACTTTTTGATCAATTAGAATATGGGTGTTATTTATGTCAATATTTTCTGCTTCAAACTCCGATCAAATCTGCCTGGGTTTTTTTACACTTATTTATTATTACATTTTCCCGAATATTTGCTTTGTGGGAAAAAATCAGATTTTCACAAATTTTTCGGATTTTTCAATCCGATTTTCATGATTTTGTCTGAATTTTTACCCGAAAACTTTGGGGTATTGCACGAAAACCAGCATTGGGACTTTTCCCATTTTGACTTATACGCAACCTCAACAGGTCTGAGATGGCAGATTTTCAGATTCAGAGTTTTCCATCCTCGGGGTTTAATAAATTCCGAAAAAATGTGTGATTTTTTTAAAAGTCCGATTTAATAAAAATAAAATCACGAGGTTTTCGGAGTTTAGAAAATAACCCCCTATGTGTGAAGTTGAAGTTTGTAAATCATATTATGATATGATGCCAAGAGCTGGACACTTTGGCCAGGGCAGGCTCCACCCTGACCACTTAAATATAGGAACTGTTACTGCACCAGAGGGGAACTTATCATGGAACAGTTTCACTGGGGCCAAAAAGCATTAATCATTGTGTGATTTCCCAGCAGTTTTCTGCAAAATAAGTTATCTTAGTGAGTAGACAATAGAGCATAACTTTACAAAATGACTATGGCAGTTATAGCATTTAACTCTGGGCAAATATACCGACCATCCACCTCTTCTCCTCTAACTACTGTACATACTGGGGGTGTGTGGGAGATTTTGACAGCCAGATGCAAAGTTCCAGAGTTGAAAGTATGGGCGTGCTTGCGGGGGCCTAGGGGTGTCACAGATACAAATCCGGTCCCGATCAGAACGAAAGAATATTACATATCTATAGGCAAGTACATTGCTGGTAAATTTGTTATACTGGCCCGGCTTTGGCAAGTGTTTTACCAGCGAGGGCATATGGGCTCTACTTCTGGTAGGCTGTTATGGGTTACTGCAACTGGAACAAACTCTCTGTATCTCTGATATTGTTGTGGGGGCGATCAGCTGCTATTAAATGCAGAGTTGCTATGGGTTACTGCTCAGAAGACTCAATAAGATCCTGGCACCGATATCTAATTTTTCGATAATTATAACTTACCATGAGTCAAAATATTAACAAGAGTGTTACAGACAATACTGGAGTGTTACAGTGGATTTACATTCAATTGGTGAACTAGGTTTGTGACCCTGAGATTGTTTTATATATCTTCATTTTTAACTACTATTTTTTGTTGTAGGGTGAAGTTTTACTATATTCAGGGGGATCATGGTGACCTACACTGTGCAGCCCTGCAATAACTGTATCAAAATAATAATAATAAGGGGGTTATTTATCAAAATCCAAAATGTTTTGATTTTTTTTTAAAATAAAATAGTCCGACCTATTAAAATCCACGATTCAACCTTATTTATTATTTAAAAAAAATCACAATATAACTGCATCAGGGAAAACTCGATAAAATGAAGCAAGAACCAGAATTGTACAATTTTTTTCAGATTTTTGCCCAAAAAGCCAGAAATGTCGGAATTTAGGGCTAATTCCAGTGCAGACCGCAGAAACTACCAAATAGGATAGGGACCTCTTCCATTGACTTATATACAAATCTGGCAGGTCTGAGACGGCGGATTTTTGGATTTAGACTCTTTGCAGCATCAGGGTTTAATAAATCTCAGGGAAAAAAGTTTTTTGTCCACTAAAGATTCAGATTTTGTAAAAATGTTTTTTTTGAGTTTTTAGCATTCAGACTTTAATAACTAACCCCCTGAATGTATGTAGGATGTACAGAAGATACCCAACTCTAAAGTGAATTAACTGTACTCATTCTTTCTCATTGCAGAGATTATGCACGATGTCATCCGGAAGGTGAAGAAGAAAGGCGAGTGGAAGGTGTGTTACAGTTCTGTGTGGCTCCTTGTGCTGAGATGTACAATGATAAGGGGAAACCTTGGATGCATAGTTGGGCTCAACATATTTTAGAGCAGAACATTATTTAGTGCTAATTATTTGCATTACTGTCACCATGACACAGGATATGGATAATGACATCATTAAATGTGTCTCGAGATATCATATTGACACAATAAAACTTTTGTGGTTGTCATCGTAACATTGTGGGCTTGAATAGGGAGCAATAATACATATAATCAATCATTAGTGGTTTTATACTAATATATGTACAGGTATGGGATCCGTTTTCCGGAAACCCATTATACAGAAAGCTCTGAATTATGAAAAGGTCGTCTCCCATAGATTCTATTGTATCCAAACAATCCAATGTTTCCCTTTTTCTCTGTAATAATAAAACATTACCTTGTACTTGATCCAAACTAGGATATAATCAATCCTTATTATCAAATCCTTATTTAATGTTTAAATAATTTTCTAGTAGACTTAAGGTATGAAGATTCAAAATATGGAAAGATCCATTATCCGGAAACCAAAGGTCCTGAGCATTCTGGATACTATGCCAATGTCATTGGATTCTTGACACATAGGGGCAAATTCACCAAGGGTCGAATATCGAGGGTTAATTAACCCTCGATATTCGACTGGGAATTAAAATCCTTCGAATATCGAAGTCAAAGGATTTTAGCGCAAATAGTTAGATCGAAGGAATAATCGTTCGATCGAACGATTAAATCCTTCGAATCGAATGATTCGAGGGATTTTAATCCATTGATCGAAGGATTATCCTTCGATCAGAAAAAACTTGGAAAGGCTATGGGGACCTTCACCATGGGCTAACATGGACTTCGGTAGCTTTTAGGTGGCGAACTAGGGGGTCGAAGTTTTTTCTTAAAGAGACAGTACTTCGACTATCGAATGGTCGAATAGTCGAACGATTTTTAGTTCGAATCCTTCGATTCGAAGTCGTAGTCGAGGTCAAAGTAGCCCATTCGATGGTCGAAGTAGCCCAAAAAAACACTTCGAAATTCGAAGTTTTTTTACTTCGAATCCTTCACTCGAAGTTAATGAATTGGCCCCATACGTTAAGAATCCCTGCGTTATTACCCTAACATTAAAATAAGATTGGCTTTATTGGTCAACCTGATGTAGTAGCTTCTGATTGAGCTAGTAGCAGTATTTCTGGATGTCATTTTCTCTCCATAGGTGCTTGTTGTGGATCAACTTAGTATGCGCATGCTGTCGTCCTGCTGCAAGATGACAGATATCATGACCGAAGGGATTACTAGTAAGTAACAGCAGCAAGAGCCACATAAATATGGAGGGGCTTCACGGTAAAGGAAGGGTAGTGGAATTGTCAAGTGCATTGAATGTATGCTGATACTGTATCTTGTCTCTTTGTAGTTGTTGAAGACATAAATAAGCGTAGAGAGCCCCTTCCCAGTCTGGAGGCAGTGTATCTGATCACACCCTCAGAAAAGGTAATGCAGTTTGACAGCAGAATATCTGAAGCTGATGTATAACCTAGAGCCCGAATGGCACCTTGCTAACTACACTGGTTACCTTCAACTGGCCACCCTGAAATCATGGCAGACCAAACGCCTGGGGAGCTAGACCATCCCCCTGTTGCAGAGGCATAACGAGGACCCCAGAGAAAAATCATTTTAGCTTCTCGCCGAGGGAATAACACCAGTGGCGTAACTAGATATTACTGGGCCCCACAAAAAGTTATTTTTCAGGCCCTCAAAATGTCTAGACCTGTTTTATTGCAGATATTCAATAATTACATCTCAGTGCATTGATAAAAGATGTTCAGTTAAACAGTCGTTAAAGACAACAGATCACAATTAAACATAATACATGCAATATAATTCTCCGACTCATTGGTGAGTGCAATATGCTACCGAGAATGTAAAAATATTGATAAACAAGGAATTCGAAAAATTTTTTTAGTTTTACAAATATTTATTGAAATTGTGTATGAATTAGGGCCTCATGGTGCCCCTATATCTCCTGGATCTGCTTTTTCTGTAGTCATGCCTCTAAATAAGACAATTTACTTTTGGGTTAACATTCATTTTCACATGCTGAATAAGAGAAACTGTTACTATTTTGCAATTTCAGCTCAGATATGCTGACTGCGCAGGATTATGGTCTCTGCATCATACTA
The DNA here is from genome assembly GCF_017654675.1 of Xenopus laevis. Classification (NCBI taxonomy): domain Eukaryota; kingdom Metazoa; phylum Chordata; class Amphibia; order Anura; family Pipidae; genus Xenopus; species Xenopus laevis. The sequence goes on along the minus strand of NC_054386.1, from coordinate 37,834,969 downwards.
GGCTGCTTTTTAATTTGGCTGGGCTTTCTGCTGCTAATATATCTCTGCTCACCTCTCTGCCTCTGCTGTCTAACATCCAAAGCCCCTCAGCCCTCTTCTGTCTCTGACGCACATTCTCTCTCTTGCAGTCTGTTCACTCTCTCATCAGTGACTTCAAAGATCCTCCTTCATCTAAATACAGAGCAGCACACGTCTTCTTTACTGACTGTAAGTGCACCGCTGCTTCTACTGCTCTGTGTCCTTCACCCCTGCGTTCCTGTGCGTTTCCCTCTGTGCCGTGTTTCTGCAGGCCGGACCGATACCCGCGGGTCGGGCGGGTTCGGGACGACCTCGCATGCTTCTTTGCGGGTGGCCACCGTCAAATGCGAGCTTCCCACTTCCGGGTTCGTCTTTTATAGATGCTGTTGTGATGTCATTGGTTGGGTGGCACGGGTCTATAAAAGCAACCCGGAAGTGCGGGTGCAGGCTGGCTAAGGGGAGGGTGGGTTAGGGTCGGGGAAATCCCGACCTGCACATCACTATGCACTACCATAAGGCATACCTCCCAAGTGTCCCGTTTTTCACAGGACAGTCACGATTTTGACAGCTCAACCTGCAGTCCCGGATTGTTACTGAAATATCCCGACTTTCTCTTTGATCTCCTGCACTGAACAGCCATAAAACTTAATTGGCTTTTGGCAGAGAGCCCAGAATATGATAAGCAAAGAAACTATTAACAATTTAAGATAAGCAGGTCTCTTGGAGAAACTGTGACTTGCAGCTTAAAGGGCAATTCACATTTATTAGCAAAACTGTAATAACTAAAAAAAAAAAACACAGAAATGTGTTCAGACTTTCATAACCTGCCAAATTTTATAAAGTGAACATGGTAATTAGGGATTGTGGCCATAACTATGGGCGTGATCAAATTTTTTTCGCATGGCAGATCTTTTTGTCCCTTTTCCAAAATGTTGGGAGGTATGCCATAAGGTGTCGATGTCCTACTTTTCTTGCAGCTTGCCCAGATGCTCTTTTTAATGAGTTGATCAAATCTCGAACAGCCAAAATGGTCAAGACCCTGACGGAGATAAACATTGCGTTCCTTCCCTACGAGTCACAGGTGAGTTATTCCATTACTGGGCATAATACTGATCAATAACAGGGTTGAATCCAATACAAAGCTTTGTAGCTTTTTTATTTGTGTAAAACGTGGGCATTCATGTATCTGACAATAGGTGCTTTGTAAATGTCAACATGTAGTCTACCATTTTTTGCATGTTTGGGAACTGTTTACCTGCAGAACATGTATGGAATACAATGTACTGAAAACGGAAGGCCGTAATTAGGCCAGTAGTCAACAAAATTAAGGCACATTAGGCTACAGCGGCAGGTCTAACAGAAAAAATACAGGGTTGGTCAGAGGGAGTTGCATGGTCAATATGGCAGAGTATAAAAGGCAAGCCTGCAGGTCAAGGGGCTCACCTGCTAGGGAACGGTCTTAAGACGCTCCCACCCACCCACAAATAAATATATATATATTGTCGCAGCTTGGAGAGGTTTGTTTAAGTTTGTTATGTTTTGAGAATGAATCCTCCAGGCCAAGCATCAAGGCGGAGCTAAGAGAAAAAGAAATAGGCGGCGGGAAGATTTTATTATTCCTTGCTGGCTAGGTTCATAGTTTATGTTATATATAGGTTTGGAAAGAAAATAAAAAATCAAGCTGCGGCCACATTCTCCACCAAGCTCTGGTCTCTGTGTGTTTATTGTTAAGTAGTTTGCTGGCTCATCCAGCTTGCTGATCCCATGTTGTGCTGCACTGTTACAATTGGTGTATTTGCTTCAGAAACTGTACTATAGTTTATATAAACTTGCTGCTGTGCAGCCATGGGGGCAGCCATTGAACCTGAAAATAGAGGCAAGGCAAAGGATACACAGCAGATAACAGATAAGTTCTGTAGTATAAAAAGGAATCCTTCAAAGCTTATCTGTTATCTACTGTGTATCCTGTGCTTGAATGGCTGCCCCCATGGCTACACAGCAGCTTGTTTATATAAACTATAGTTGTGTTTCTAAAGCAAAACACATCAGTTTGTAGGTCAACAGTACATTATATACTCAATCCTTTAAACCACAAAACCAAGACGTGAATGAAAAATATAGATTTATCAAGCAGAAACGGAGCCAGATTAGGATTGCCAGTTAAAACACAGAGATTGCCTGCCCAAGCCATCTGAGCTCTGATGTTTAAAGGAATCTTATTGAGTTAAGACTGGAAACAAGCAGCATTGTTTCCTAAAATAAAGCTTCCATACACACACAGTCACATTTGGCCTGGTTACAGGATGACCACGCTAGCAGCCGATGCCAATTGAGATACCAATAAGCAGAATTTATATGGAAGCGATGATCTGACATCTTTATTGCACTAGTTACTGCAAGGCTAAAGGGACAGTATAGCCTCTGCTATTGCTAAACTCAGGGAATAGGACTTGTGCTGTTTGCCTGGTGTTTATATTTAAAAAAAAATCTGTTTTCTGTTATTTCTTGCACTAAACAAGAAAACAAAACCACTTTTCTTCTTTTGAGGAGAAGCTAGTAAAACAGTCCATACCTAAGCCCTCTTTACAAGTGACTCCCTATCGCAAAGTCTAACAAAGGCCACATTTTAGGGAAGGATTGGGTTTGTCTGGAGAGAGTGTTTAATCTCCCTTTAAACAGATGACCCTGTTTAGGGAAAAACAACTTTCCTTTAGCCTTTATAATTGCATTAACAGAATACATTAATAATACAAGTTCCATGCACTGTATATTTGCTCATGTCTAGGATATAGGTGTATTGGTGTCCCGCTACCTATGACCTGCTGCACGAAATAAGTGGCCAGCTGGAGCCTCACACCTTAATTGCCAGTAACAAACTCTATATAATAAATGTATTTTGCTTATGAGACCTGAAGTAAAACCTCTGGTATTCTGCCAAGTCTTCCATCCATAGTTTGTGTTCACTGTAAGATTTGTGTTATATACAGATGGACCAGGGGCTCCACTCTCTGCCTTTAATTCCATATACACATGAAATAATGTTCTTCCATTGTAAACTATGCACATGTACCCCATATGGTTATATATAAGGATATTAGAAGTAACGGAACAGTTCCATGACCATATAAAATCAGGCAGTTACACTAATATCATTATGTTTTACATTATTTGTACGTTATTTTATTATATTTATACGTTTCCATAAGTCACATGACACAAGAACATCATTGAGTACTGATTATAATGGATGATATAATAAAGCACCGTTTATAAGAATACAATTTGGTTTTTATTACAAGTCATTTTCTACAGGAACACCAAGAGAATACATGCCTTCTGTCGCCCACTTCTCTTGGATAGTGTCCTGCCAAGGGGCAAGCCGCAGGTCTCTGCACTCGAAAATGTAGTGCAGAAGCCTGAGGCAAATGACTCAATGTAGGACGCAGTGTGCAACGGGCAACAAAATGGCCATTTATGCTATGTATGCAAATGAGGCCTAGTTTCTTTTATCACCTATGGGGGCATATTTTACAGAATATTCAATATTATTTTAGTACTAACAACTATCTGTAAATTTATTTTCCAGGTCTTCTCCCTGGATTACCCAGACTCCTTTCACAGTTTTTACAGCCCTCATAAGGCTCAGATGAAAAACCCAATTTTAGAACGCCTTGCAGAACAGATTGCCACCTTGTGCGCCACCTTGAAGGAGTACCCAGCTGTGCGCTACCGTGGGTAAGATAGCAGGGTGGGATAGGTGGTAGAATTTAAGAACTGAGCATTAGGATAGAGGTGGGTAGGGTAGGGTGCTGCAGTGTACTTTGTTGTGTTGTGTAGTGAGAATATTGTGCAAATTGATGTGTTGAAACAAAGTAAGGAGTGTGAATCTGATACAGAGCGATAGGTAAGTGCTAAAACAAATACAAAAAATGTGATAAATGATTAGGGATTCGCCTAATCCACTATATTGGATTTGGCCGAATAGCGAACCAAACCGAATCCTAATTTGCACATGCAAATTAGGGGTGGGAAGGAGAAAACATTTTTACTTCCTTGTTTTGTGACAAAAAGTCATGTGATTTCCCTCCCCGCCCCTAATTTGCATATGCAAATTAGGATTTGGTTCAGCCAGGCAGAAGGATTCGGTCGAATCCAAATCCTTCTGAAAAAGGCGGAATCCCGAACCGAATCCTTTATTCGGTGCATCCCTATAAATGATGAGTGAGTACAATGGAAGTGCAATGCATTTTGGGACTTTAAGTAATAGTGACCCAATGTGTATCTCTACAGGGATTACAAGGACAATGCAATGCTGTCACAGTTGATTCAAGATAAACTGGATGCTTATAAAGCTGATGATCCAACAATGGGAGAGGTGAGGAAAAGAGCATGCTGCAAAAGGCATTGTTGATCCTATACAAGTGTGTTTGTGATTGTGTTTTTTGATAGATGTCTGTGTTTCCTCCTTTTTTATGGATAGGATTGATGATTACCAAAGTGAAAGATTCCATGCCTCAGTGCATGCTGGGGCAGAGCAGTGTTGTCTGCTATGGATATGACCACCCAATATGACCAAATCCACTGCACCTTAAAACACTGCACTTTTGGTGCAGAGTATACAGTTAATTGTACTAACCCACATTTCTTCATGCAGGGTCCAGACAAAGCTCGTTCCCAACTCATCATATTAGATCGGGGTTTTGATCCGGCATCGCCAATTCTGCATGAACTGACCTTCCAGGCTATGAGCTATGACCTGCTCCCTGTGGAAAACGACGTATACAAGTAATTCAGGCCTTAATGTGCTGAAACAGTATTATTTCCTCTGGTTTTTGGATCATCTGCAAACCTAAGAATGGTCTTCTAACTATTCACAGAGAAATATATGTGTGGGAATTTTAAACCCTTTGTGTTAGTGGTGTCCATGTTCAGACCCTTAAATAACTCTGTTGTCTTAGATACGAGACCAGTGGTATAGGGGATCAGCGAATGAAGGAAGTCCTGCTGGATGAAGATGATGACCTATGGGTCACCTTGCGCCATAAGCACATTGCTGAAGTTTCACAGTACGTACAGTACCTGTAATAACCTTAGTGCAGGTTTCCCTCTGTTTCGTTGTCGTTATGTCACAAGGAGAGTAAAGGGAATATATATTTATATAAATATATATATATATATATATATATATATATATACACGCTGTGATAAACTCATTCTGCACTCCTTATTAGGGAAGTGACCCGCTCTCTGAAGGATTTCTCAGCTAGCAAAAGAATGAATACCGGAGACAAAGTGGTAAATATCATTCAGTAGAAGTATTCTGTTGCTTTGCAGGCTAACAGGTGTGTTACATTACACAGGCTTTGGCAAACCTGAAATCACAATAATTATTCTACTTTCTTAGACTACCATGAGAGATCTTTCCCAGATGCTAAAGAAAATGCCTCAGTATCAGAAGGAGCTGAGCAAGGTAAGAGAAATAGGAAAGAGCCCCTACCACCACTGTTTACTTTTGTGACCAGTAAGGACAAAACTCTGTACTACAGCTGTGTAATTTTCATATATTCTGAATTTTTATTATTACTTAATGTCCAGGGTAAAATTTTTGAATTAGAATTATTGAGTTGGGATTTGTGGTAAAAAAAATATTGAGTTATAAATTCCCCAGTTCGAATTCAAACTTGAATTCGAATGTGAGATTTATCATAGTCAGACCGAATTCGACTATTTCCACCTAAAACCTGATGAGGTCATGTAGAAGTCAATGGCAGAGGTCCCTTGAACTATTTGAAGATGTTAACTTTAGCAGCGATGGGCCAAATTTTTACAAAGTTTTGCTTTGAAAATGACACCCCATAGACTCCAATGAGAGAAAAAAAATGTTGACACACAAAAGTCTAGTTTTTTTTTTAAGGAAAACTTGATTCAAATTAGATTCGACTTTTTCATGTCGGTACTATTTAACAGAATTTTAGACGTTCAAATTTTTTCACAAAAAAACATACCATTCGAATTGTGAATAAAAGCAAATTTATTAGAGTTTAAAAAAATTCACATTACTTGTTTAATAATAATAATTCGACCTTTGATAAGTAACCCCCTAAGCCCTAAGAGTCCAAATTCAGTTCGGCTGAACGCCAAGAATTTCTTGAATCTCAATCCTTCACAAATGGATGGAATTTAGCCAACGTCCTGAACCAAATATTGGCTTTGGTGCCTCCCTAGTATATATGAAATGAGTGATTCAGCAAAATTTGACATGTAATAACCAAGGCCTGGTACAAACACCTGCCAGGTGATTGCATTGTAAGTGATTGCATTGTAAGTGGATGCTGTAATGCTGAATTGTTTGGTTAAAAATGCATAGGTTAAAGCCCCAAGTTTGAAAAATGGCTGAACAGAGTAAAGCTTTGGGATAAACAATCTAATTTCATTGGTACATTTGTAGGGATGGCTGTGCTAGAATCATAGAAAATGAAGCAGAAAGGAGTGCAAAGAGTGGCTTAGTCTTTTTTTAAAATTAAAAAGGAGTCATTTCTTTATTCTCAAATATATTTTAGTACTCTACACATCTGCAACTGGCTGAGGACTGCATGAAGCATTACCAGGGGACCGTGGATAAACTGTGTCGTGTGGAACAGGTGAGATTTTCAAGGTCCTTAGCCAGTGCTTCCCAAACTGCTGAATCCCACCCCCTTCCAGGCAGGGCCCCATTGAACATACAGGAACCTGAGGGCCAGACCGTTGAGCGGCAAGCTTTGGGGGGCCATAGGCGAAGGGTGATTTTAGTGTGGTGGGAAGGCTACTTAACCTATTCTTTGCCTGGATGTTTTGCAGAAAGAGCAATTACTGTTGTATACTGTCTGTGATAGCAAACTCTTTAGAATTTAATATCTGTGGCAAGTAGGGAAGTTTTTATAATGGCCCTCTGTTAGTACCCCAGTAATAAATAAAAAAAATGCCAAGAAATGTCTTTGCCTCTCACTAGCAGCAAGATGTGTAGTGCTTATTCCTACTGCATAATAGACTGCTGCTTTGAGAACAAAGGTGAAACTAGGAATCTGATTATTTACCGTGCCAGGGCCAGACAAGGAGTAGCTTCAAATTTCCCTTTTAAATTCTATTATTCTCAGACAACACCCATAATGTCTTTGCCTATCTAAGGATACTGAAAGGTGTAGTTCAACACCAGCTTGGGGCTGTAGGATGCACACTGGAAGTAGCTGAAGTTTAGGGTTTGGTTAGGATCTAGTGCACACTGGGGGTCATTTATCAACACGGCAAATTTGCCCATGGGCTATAACCCATGGCAACCAATCAGATTGTTGCATTCATTGTTGTACTTACAGCTGACTTTAAAAAGCTAATGACTGATTGGTTGCCCAGTGTTAATAAATGAGCCCACTGAGAGTTATAAGAAAAGGCACATCACCCCGCCCCCCCACTACCACCACTTAACAATATGAGATCAGTTAGCTTCTCTAGCACACTGTTCAACAAAAATAACTGGATATAGGCACCCAAGCACCAGGGGCGGGGGGCTACTGACACCCCAAGCACATCATATAATAAGAGACATTGGGTTGAGGCACCACAAGCACATAATAAACAGTGAGCTGCTGTGGGTACTGACACTCCAATTGCACCTGTGTGCCGGTACCTATTTTCTTCGTTCCTGTGGTACTGACACTCCAGACACCTTATACAGAATAAGAGACAGTGTTTAATTAATAGGGTAGATGCATTTGACACTCCATTTTTTGAGGATGCCCCCTATTCTGCCGCCCCATGTACCCTCCTACCGTTACTATTTTTTCATCTGCAGGTGCCAATACTGTATTTCTAATTTTTCTCTATCTTTTTATACTGCTTTCCATCATCACCTGTACATTCTATTTTTTTACCCCCTTTTCTCTTGTTTCTTACCCAATCTGTCTTCTCTTCTATCACTTCACAGGTCCCTTTGTGTTAGTTACCCCCCCCCCCCATATTTCTGTGCTCTGACTTGATGTTCCACTAACTTGATATGCATGCTCTGATATTATTTTTTACTATACTGTTTCCAGGCTGGTGGGGAAAGGGGCAGAAGGGAATTAAAGAGTAAAGAAAAGAAGGTACCTGAGTGTTGTCCCTGACACATATAATCAAGGAGCAGTTAAATAGCCGCAGACACAGACTAAACGTCAGATTTTTTTCCCTCAAAATGCCACTAGGGGATTGGCTAGGCTACAGGAAATGTTACATTTCTTCCACCAGCCTAGCCAATCCTTTTGAGGCTGTACCTGGACTTACATCTTGGGGGGGGGGGAATTCTTGATTCTTTACTATCAGCCGGGTTTGAGAAGACTTAGCTTTCCCTAGCTTTAAAGGGCACCTGTTGGCAAAAAAAACATTTTCCCTAACCAAAGGTGTGGGCTAATAAAGCAGTAGAGGGTCTATGATGTGGTGATCAGCGATAGGCCGTTCAGTGCATCAATCCCAGGAAATCCAGGCAGTTTTGACCCGGAGAGACGCTTCAAAAAACCAGTCGATCCGGGTCAAAACCAGACAGGTGGCAACCCTACCATCCACACCGGGACAGAGCTCCCAGTATGAGCGGCCATGTTGGGGCACACGTATGCATCAAATGAGCAAATGCCGCAACTTGCTCATCAGAAAAGCATTATGCACTATGCACGGCATGGCCGCTTACACTGGGAGCTACCTCCGGTTGTGAGTGTCATAGCACTGGCGGGGACAATTTTTTAAAAAAAAAAAAACTACTGTTACCTCGAACCAGAGTGCAGACCCTATCAGCCCACACCTTTGGTTGGGGATAATATTTTTGTCCAACATGTGCCGTTAATGAAAATTCACCCATGATGGGGGGGGGGGGCAGTAAGGGTGCCTATATGGTAGCTGAAAAAGCAAGCACAAAAAATAAATAATCCCAGCCCTCTGCCGAATACATGTGGTTAATACAGGCGTAACATAATTGTATATGCAGAACACCAATGGCCAGTGGCCTGCTTTCTCTTAATTCTGAGTATTTACTTCTCTATTTACTTCTCTATTCTTGGTAGTAAAAATAAAATCATTACTCCTTTATTTTTATAAAAAAAACTACTGTTACCTCAAACCAGAGTGCAGACCCTATCAGCCCACACCTTTGGTTGGGGATAATATTTTTGTCGAACATGTGCCCATTAATGAAAATTCACCCATGATGGGGGGGGGAGCAGTCCTCAGGTGCCTATATGGTAGCTGAAAAAGCAAGCACAAAAAATAAATAATCCCAGCCCTCTGCCGAATACATGTGGTTAATACAGGCGTAACATAAGTGTATATGCAGAACACCAATGGCCAGTGGCCTGCTTTCTCTTAATTCTGAGTATTTACTTCTCTATTCTTGGTAGTAAAAATAAAATCATTACTCCTTTATTTTTTATAAAAAAACTACTGTTACCTCGAACCAGAGTGCAGATCTGATCAGCCCACACCTTTGGTTGGGGATATTTTTGTCCAACATGTGCCCGTTAATGAAAATTCACCCATGATGGGGGGGGAGGGCAGTAAGGGTGCCTATATGGTAGCTGAAAAAGCAAGCACAAAAAATAAATAATCCCAGCCCTCTGCCGAATACATGTGGTTAATACAGGCGTAAGATAAGTGTAAATGCAGAACACCAATGGCCAGTGGCCTGCTTTCTCTTAATTCTGAGTATTTACTTCTCTATTTACTTCTCTATTCTTGGTAGTAAAAATAAAATCATTACTCCTTTATTTTTTATAAAAAAAACTACTGTTACCTCGCACCAGAGTGCAGACCCTATCAGCCCACACCTTTAGTTGGGGATAATATTTTTGTCCAACATGTGCCGTTAATGAAAATTCACCCATGATGGGGGGGGGGCAGTAAGGGTGCCTATATGGTAGCTGAAAAAGCAAGCACAAAAAATAAATAATCCCAGCCCTCTGCCGAATACATGTGGTTAATACAGGCGTAAGATAAGTGTATATGCAGAACACCAATGGCCAGTGGCCTGCTTTCTCTTATTTCTGAGTATTTACTTCTCTATTCTTGGTAGTAAAAATAAAATCATTACTCCTTTACTCATTACTCCTCCCAGTACAGGTAACACTGACCCCAACATCTCCTGTTATCTCTTCTTAGGATTTGGGTATGGGCACAGATGCAGAGGGAGAAAAGATTAAGGATCCCATGAGGGCCATTGTCCCTATCCTACTCGATGGGAACGTCAGCACCTACGATAAGATCCGCATCATTCTCCTGTATATATTTCTCAAGAATGGTAAGGAGTAGAGATGGGGAATGTGGGACTGCTAAAGTGACAAACTGACAATAAGAAAGGCAGCATAATCATAGTAAAAAGAAGTGACAGAAAAGGGAGATAATCATTGTTGTGTGAATGGAATCTTTTGTACATATATGAAATTATATGATCAAGAGATGTTACCTCCCCCTTGATGATCAAGAAAGCTCATGAATGTATATGAATGACAGAGGCTGAACAGGTTTCTATTTCAGGAATCACCGAGGAGAATCTCAATAAACTGATCCAACATGCTCAGATTCCTCCTGAAGACAGCGAGATTATAACCAACATGGCCCATTTAGGTGTCCCGATCATAACCGATGTAAGTAAGGTTTGGATGACTTTTAGTGTGAAAATAAAACGGTTACTCATATTAACACTTTTAGTGGAATATTGATTCAGGAATTATCAAATCAGGATCCCCCCCCCATAACTCATATTGAGTTAAAGAAGACTTTAATAATTTTTCTTTACTCTGGATCAGTTAGAAGTCAGGCTGATGGTTGAAATTGATGGGAATATGAATTTGCTCAACTATCATAACTATCCATCTTTTGTTCTGTTTAGTCCACACTGCGTCGCAGAAGCAAACCAGATCGCAAGGAGAGAATCAGCGAGCAAACCTATCAGTTGTCTAGATGGACCCCAGTTGTCAAAGACATCATGGAGGTTAGACTGCACAATAGCGTGTAAAAAACTCTAGGTTTTAGTAGCACAGACATAATTTCTTTATTTCTCTGCACCCCTTGCCCATAACTGATCATAACATGATCTTTTGCACTTTTTTTAGGACACCATCGATGACAAGCTGGATACAAAACACTATCCTTACATCTCTACCCGCTCCTCCGCTTCTTTCAGTACCACAGCTGTGAGGTTAGTTCTGTGTAGCAGAAATGCAATTGAGTGAAATGAGTGCAATACACTAACTAGGCCTAATTTGTAAAGCAAATTACAGTGTGCAAAATAAAAATGATATAGATCATTTCTGCAAGCTCTGGTTCTATGCAAAAAGCTGCAGGCTATTGTGCTATGTTTTGGAGTGCATGGCCCATGAATCCAGCACTGACTATGTCCCATTGTATCCTTAGTGCTCGTTATGGACACTGGCACAAGAACAAGGCTCCAGGAGAGTACCGAGCAGGCCCGCGCCTGATCATCTTTATTTTGGGAGGAGTGGCTCTCAGTGAGATGCGCTGTGCCTATGAGGTGTCCCAGGCTAGCGGCAAGTGGGAAGTCCTGATAGGTAAGTGCCAGTGGTCCACCACCCTCACCCCATGATAATGCAAAGCCATATGTTTTAAGTTAATGGTAATCCCTTAAACTGCATGTGATTTGCTACGTGTGTGTGTGTCTATGGGGGTCACTGTGCTTCTTATATACATCTTTCTGCAAAATATTTCTGTAACGTATGTATAATTGTGCAATTACTTTAGCTTGCACTGGTGGAAGTCTGCGTGTGCGTGTTTTGTGTAATAAGACTTTTCTTTTCTTGACTCACAGTTATAATCTAGTGCTGTACAACAGGATCAGGATCACACTGACACCATTATGATCTAAATCTAGGATCACAAGCCTAGTTATGTGCTAATTCTGTGCAATAGCCACACAATGAGGTTCAATGTTGATAAATGCAAGGTTATGCACTTTGGCAAAAATAATATAAATGCAAGTTATACACTAAATGGCAATGTGTTGGGAGTTTCCTTAAATGAAAAGGATCTAGGGGTCTTTGTAGATAACACGTTGTCTAATTCTGGGCAGTGTCATTCTGTGGCTACTAAAGCAAATAAAGTTCTGTCTTGCATAAAAAAGGGCATTAACTCAAGGGATGAAACATAATTATGCCTCTTTATAGGTCCCTGGTAAGGCCTCATCTGGAGTATGCAGTTCAGTTTTGGACTCGAGTCCTTAAGAGGGATATAAATGAGCTGGAGAGAGTGCAGAGACGTGCAACTAAATTGGTTAGAGGGACGGAAGACTTAAATTATGAGGGTAGACTGTCAAGGTTGGGGTTGTTTTCTCTGGAAAAAAGGCGCTTGCGAGGGGACATGATTACACTTTACAAGTACATTAGAGGACATTATAGACAAATGGCAGGGGACCTTTTTACCCATAAAGAGGATCACCGTACCAGAGGCCACCCCTTTAGACTACAAGAAAAGAACTTTCATCTGAAGCAACGAAGAGGGTTCTTCACAGTCAGGACAGTGAGGTTGTGGAATGCACCGGGTGATGTTGTGATGGCTGATTCAGTTAATGCCTTTAAGAATGGCTTGGATGATTTTTTGGACAGACATAATATCAAAGGCTATTGTGATACTAAACTCTATAGTTAGTATAGGTATGGGTATATAGAATTTTAATTAAAAGTAGGGAGGGGTGTGTGTATGGATGCTGGGTTTTCATTTGGAGGGGTTGAACTTGATGGACTTTGTCTTTTTTCAACCCAATTTAACTATGTAACAAGCACGCCGACACAATTAGATCAATTTATCAGCAGGATCACACGCACACTTGCACAATCATCACCTAATGTCATGCAACAGGATAAGCCCACCCACCTAATAACTAACTTATTAGCACGCCGACACATTATATACATAATCCCCAAATTCTGGCACCGAGACATGAGATCATCAAATTCGGTGAAAGCGGGCTGTCAGGATCAATGAACACTGGTCAATGAATGCCTATGTATCACAAGATCTGTATGCAACAATGCACAGGTGTAACACAGCTCATACAGCTGTAGTAACGTGTAAATATTAATTTGATATACATGGTAAAACCATTTTAGCAAGAAAAAATTGATACATTGGTAATTACATAGGTCACTATCCAGAACTCCTTATTTCTTCATGCACTGGTAGGTGGGGTGAGTTAAAATAATTTCTGTTTTTCCACACTGAGAATGAGGGAGTAACAAAATTAATCATAATGAATAATGAAAGCAAACATCTTATTGGTTACTATGAGTTATAGTGGAAGGAACACCTTTGCCCATGTTTAGGCACAACCAAAATCAGTAGGCAAAACACAAATGTCTGTCAATGAGCTGTTGTTAAACAAAGCATGAATGAAGTAGCATCAAAGGGGCAAGTAATGCATGGTATAAAACTAGAGGAAGAGCTGTGGAAGTGTGTTAAATGTGTGAGGGTACCATTGGTGGCACTGATGAAGAACACTAGGCTATGACCTGGTAAAAACACTTTAAGGATAACCTGTGGGATGAAGACTACTCTGTCTTAGAATGATTTCTGTTAAAAACCTCAAGGAAAAAGAATGTTAAATGGGGCATGTAAGAACATCTTATAAGCAAGACTGATGAGAAAAGAATAATAATAAACGTTGAAGAGCAAATGGACTGAAGTTGAAGTACAAGAAGTGTCAGGAGGTTGAACAAGAAGAAACACATTTTTATGTACATGTGTGCTTATGGCTGTCAGTAACGTTATGTGCGTGTCTGCTTGTGTGATAACAGACTGTGTCTGTCTCTTTGTTATGTCTCTGCCCTGTCTTTTTAGATCCAGTCCGCCTCTTTGCTGGTCATCTCGTCTAAACTGTCTGCCTGTCTCTCACAAACCTCTCTTGCCTCCTAACTTGGCTGCATCAAGTCCCTTAAACCTGTTCCTGTTGTTTCTTATTGCGTGCCCCAATTTTTGTCTCCATCTACTTAGTGATTCTAATCAAACTTTTTCTCAAACCCAACCTCAGGACATACCAATAATTGCATTGTTTCTGGGCTGTCAGATGGATCAACCACCATCATAAACTTACTAGCCAATAATTGTCTACTCATTTTGGAGCACAATAGATTATTTTTCCTCTACTTAGAGTCACCTTCAGATGTTTTTCATGTCCTTTGGATATCTTATGGATCAACTACAATTGAAATGGGATTTCGTTTTGAGCAGAAAGTGAATGTTGAAGGAACTGTGTGAACTTCTGTCCAGTGCAGTGTTGATGGCTCCTGAGGATGGGTCTGAGGCCCCAACTTCTCTCATATTAGCTTTACACTCTGTTCTTGTACCCCCTATCTATACTAATCTCCACCTCTGTTTCAGTTTTCTGCTACTTACCCATTATATTAATCTGAACCCCCACTATTTCTCTTATTTCTTAAAGCAATATTGACCTGATGTCCTAGGGATGGCACTTTGTTTTGCTGCATCGACTGAATTTCCAGGGCAGGAGAAAATACAGTCCAAATACTTAATTGAGCACTGGATATTTTCTTCTGGTGCTCAATATGGAATGGGGCTGTCATTTTCATGCTGCTCTAGCTCAGAGAATACAGTGATTCCAGTGAACCAAAGTTCCATCCACAGGACGGTGGGCACTACAGAATCAAACAGAATCTTCAAAGATAGCTTTCTTTACCTTCTATCTCAAAACCATTTCTCAGCAAGCTGCTCACCTTTTGTTTTCTCTGTGTATTTTGTGTTCTGTTAAACCTGTCTCTAATCTTGTCTGTGTTGGTCCTTTGTTTATTCTGTTGCCTCTCCTCATTCCCTCTGCCCTTCTGTCTGTGTTAGGCCTTTGTCAGCCCCGCTCTCTTCTCTCACAGGTTCCACTCACATTTTAACACCCACCAAATTTCTTGAAGACCTCAGACACCCAGACTTCAGAGACAGCAGTCGGGTGTCCTTCGAAGACCCGGCTCCCATCATGGAGTGAGGTCTAACAAGCTGGGACAAATAAAAGTAAAGAGAGACTTTAATTTCCCAACAAATTCCTCCGCACACTCCCCATGGATTTATCTGCCCCACTCACACTCAGCTCGGACATCACCAGTTTATTTCTCTTGTCTTGCAGGGATGTACTGAATCCAGGATTCGGCCTTCTACAGCAGGATTTGGATTCAGCAGAATCCAATTGCCTTATTGAACTGAATCCCAATCCTTAAAATCACGTGACTAGTCACACAAACAAGAAAGTTAATAAAATGTCTCTTTAAGCCTTCCGGCACCTAATTTACATATGAAAATTAGGGGTTGGGTTCAGTTCAGGATTCGACCGAATATTCCATGAAGGATTCGGGATTCAGCCTAATCCCAAAAAGTGGATTTGGTGCATCCCTTCTGTTTTTATTAAAAAATGCTTGCTGGGTTTTTTGTGTTTGAACAATCATTCAATAAATATCTGAAAATGTGTCCCATCCCTTCATATTCTTCTCATTCAACTTAATCCAAATCCCATTGACATTACTTGCCATTTTTCACCTGTTACTTTACTTGAAAACTCACTTTCCAAATCTAAACATCTTCTCTTACCCAATATCTGATGAGTTCATTCCTTATCACCCATGTCTTTTTACATGTTCATCTGTCTTATTCTCTTCAATACTAGGCCCCGCAGGCCTGGTAGTAATTTGAGCCACCACTGTTCAAGTGCTACTATAGTATCTCTCTCTACAGACACATACAAAGCTGTCTTTATTGTATCCAAATAAGATGTTTGCCCAGGGTTTTGCATAGTGTAGGTAGAAAGGTGGAGGTCCAGATATAGGAGGACAAGGTCACAAAAGTTAAGTAACAATTATATTTGTTTTACCAAACCTATGACAATGCAGTTAAAGTTGAAATGCAAGAATTGCATAAGAAGCTGAAAGAACAAAGACAATTTTTAGTAGGGCCTTCTGGAGCCTAGACAGTCTTGAGTATATATTGGCTGGGCTGTGCTCATGCCTACCACTTTTGCTGGAGCTTCTGATTTAGCTTGATTTTAATGTCTCTGTTCCAGTCAACCAATAATATTGGTTTCTGTAGTATAACTTCATCTATTTCAGGTAGACTAGAGCCTACACATATTTGAATCCAAGAATGGCTCTGACATTCATTTTGGCTGACCACAAGAAGGTTCAGCTAAGTTTACTCTAGTATTTTAGTTCTATAACCATATCTTTACAATGTAAAGCAAAAACATGGATGGAATAATACCCGGAAGAGTAGTCTCAATTATAGGATTTGCTTACTTTATTAAAAAAGAAATCTGACTAGACTTACAAACTCAAATCCCCTTAATTTACCAATAATTATTCTCCAAAAAATAAGTGCAACAAAAAGTTGAGACAAAATAGTGGGAAAATTTGAATTGTGCAACGTTTTCAATTTGACACTCGAATTGTAACTTGTCAAACTTGAATTTGTCGAGTTTTTGAGTGAAAACCAGCAGCAAACACCCCAAAACATCCAAAAATCTTCAAATGGTTAAAGGGACCTCTGCCATTGACTTTTACATGAATTCGCCAGGTTTTAGCTGGAGTATTTTCAGATTCTGATTTTTTAGCTGCTGAGTTTTTTCCTTAAAAAAATCTAGTTTTTTAATAAATAGACCCCTTAATGTCTGCATGAAATATAGATCTACAAAGTTGGTGCCTAAAGCCTTGCTAAGCAGTTTAAGATCAACCTGTAGCAAAATAAAAATAGAAAATAGAATTTTGAAATTCTGTTGACCCAAAGTGCTCTTTTCACCATGTATGTTTATTTCTCAGTTTTCACCACCAACCTTTAATATACTCATGTCCTCTCTACCCCCAACCCTTTCCCGGGACCAACATTTTCAAACATTTTGCTCTGCAAGTGGTTCACCTACCAGACACACAACAAACTCGGTAGGACAATTTCTGAAGGGAGGTGGGGCCACCTCCCCCTCCATTGCCACTGGTTGCATGAAGTCATGAATTCACCAGTCCAAGATTGCTCGCTCTGACTTGGTGAATGGGTTAACACAACACCAAATGGGATAAGTATATGATTATGCCCAGGACCAAGTCACAGACTTAAAACAGCTGAGTGACACCTTTTAAAGACTGTTTTATCAGGCAAAAAAATGAATTATTGCTGCTGTCTTTTCAATTTGGTCCATTTTGTACTTGGTCCCTTAGTTAAAACAGATAGAATACCCCATACTAAGTATATTGATTCCCTAGCCACCATAATTCTAGGGGGATCTTCATCTATAGTAATCAAGGACTATTTCATACTTTAAAAAGGGTGTCAATCATCTTGTTTTAACAGCATGTCTGGGAAATCACTCATTTTGTCTGGTCCTCCAAAGGAGCGGACTGTGGGTTAATCCCTCCTGTTTTCACTGATTCAACAAGGAAGGGGTTAACTCACACCCATGTGCACCTCACTTTTTTAATTTATATCTCGCTCATGGGATCTGTGCTCGTCATGGATTCCTCTTCAGCAAGCATTGAACTGAGGGAGAGGGTGGCTTTTGGATGGGTGGCCCGTGGCCATGCTGTAATGGGTGGTTGTTGAGGTTGGGACAGTAATTTTAAAATACGTGTGGGATCATTTTATGTATTCGTCAAAATGTTATTAAGGTTCTGCCCACATAATGAGAAAGTGAATTAATGCCTGTGGCTTGACAGCAGTTTTATCCAGAAAAAAAGTAATGTCAAATAATGCAGTGTCATTTTCTGTTTTCTGCTTGTGAAATGATCTTGCTCTGCTTGCTTGTGGAAGGTTTAACAAGCCATAATGTATATAAGAAAACAAGCATAGGACAGTACGGCCTTGGCAATGCATGAAAAATAGCAATAATAAAAGCAAATCAATACTCAATTGAAGTAACAAGGATAAAAAATACTGAAAATTACACTGCACTATTTTAAAATGGATTTAAACACAGAAATACAGTTTTTGCATAATGAAAGAAAATGTACTGGTTTCCAATGCTTTTAAAGTTATTTGTACAAGTGACTGCTATTAAAAGTAGTAATATTTCTGCTATTTTCTCCATTGCTTATTACTAGTGGTTAGCAAAATTTTTCGCCAAGTTTTGCCACAAAAGCATTGCCCACAGACTAATGGGTGAAAAAATTTGATGCACGTCAAAAAAAATGTGTCGCCCATAGACTGTTCCATTGTGGCGGATTTTCCCAGTTTCCCAAATATTTGCCGAAGTGTAACAGGCCATAATTGCCCCTTTACTATAAGTTATCACTGTATTTAGGTCTGGTGCTCTCCTAGGCATTGTGGGAAATGGAATCTGGGCTGGAGAAAAAGTGCTTTTAAAGGGCACCTGTTGGGTAAAAATGTTATCTCAAACCAAAGGTGCGAGCTAATAGAGTCCGCATTCCCGTTGGGGATAACAGTATTTATTTATTTTTAAAAAAATGCCACCGCCAGCACTAGGCTACCCGCACCCGGCGGGAGCTCCCGGTGCGAGCAACCATGTCCGGTCACTCGCATGCGCATAATGAAAAGGACACATGGTTGCCTAGCACTGGCGGGGGGCATTTTTTTTTTAAAAAAAACTACTTTTATCCCCAACTGTAATGTGGGCTCTGTTAGCCCGCGCCTTTGGTTGGGGGATAACATTTTTACCCAACAGGTGCCCTTTAATTGCAAATGCATTTAATAACTGAACATTTTACATATACATACATTTTCTTTCAACTATGGATTTTTTATTATAATAAAAATAATGCGGACGATATACACTTTCTAAGCGGTACTAGGCTGCCATTTTGTGATTACTGTTTTATCTTTCATCTTCTTTTGTCCTGTTTTAGGCTCCACCCACATTCTGACCCCTCAGAAACTCCTGGATTCTCTGAAGCGATTGAATAAAACAGATGATGAGAGCAGCAGTTAGATTCCTCTGTCTGCCCCTGTGGTATCCCGCCCTGACCCACAGCTCCCCGTGACTTCTGATGACCAAATGGTCTCCATCTCCCTCCTGCAGGGAGGGGAAAAGGCCCTTCCTTCGGGACCTCCACTCCTTGTTTACACAATAGCGCATACTCTGCGCATGAAAGAGGCTTTTAACGTTATAGCATGGATGTCATGGTGGCCAATTTGTAATTCCCTACAATTATTTAAAACTTGCTTTGTGTACGCTCTTCTTCCTTACCCCCTATTTGTCCTGGAGTTTGTGGTGAATGTTTTTCATCCTTGGTTTTTACTTAGCTGGTGCATTACATTTTGGGCCATGTGGATCTCTTTCTTTACTACCTGCCCTGCAACTTATTCTGTCATTTGTGTTATTTTCTAAAGTGTCTGTGTGGAAGCAGATGCCGCCTGCTCTTCCTCACGTCTGAACCTTTCATGCAATCCATTCTGGCTTGAAGTGTGGCCTGGTTTTTCCCTGCCTTATCCTTCATGCAATGCATTCTGGGTTTTAGTGTGGGTGGGTTTACCCTTGCCTCATTTTCCATGCAATGCATTGTGGGTTTTAGTGTGGGCAGGTTTACCCTTTGCCTCTTCCTTCATGCAATGCATTCTGGGTGTCAGTGTGGGCGGGGTTACCCTTGCCTCATCTTTCATGCAATGCATTCTGGGTTTTAGTGTGGGCAGGTTTACCCTTGCCTCAGCTTTTTATGCAATGGATTTTGGGTTTTAGTGGGTGGGTTTACCCTTGCCTGAGTTTTCATGCAATGCATTCTGGGTTGTAGTGTGGGCTAGTTTTCCTTGTTCTGAAATCCTGTCAGATAATTGTTTCCATTCCTGCATTTGCAATGCACTACTGCCCACAATGCATCTCTATCAAAAGCTCCACCCCCCAACCATTCTTGATTGCAGTGCATTCTGGTCTATATCTTTTCTAAATTATTTTAGGAACAACCTAAATAAAATATGCTTAAATCACCATCCTTATAGGCATAATATACCTCCAGAGGAGCATGAGGTAAATTAAATGTGAAGAATCTCTATCCACCTGAGACTGGAAATCTGTGGATTGTGGCAAATACCAGAGGGTAAGACGCTGTAAGATGCCATAGACAGTCACTGTTTATTGGGCTGTTAGGGTTCTTTTGGGGCCTCTCTGGACTTGAAGGGCCTATTTTGAATCCAAGATCAGATCTGTCCCCAGTTGAAAAGCCAAAATCAATAGTTCGGCACAATGTTGTCACAATGTTGTCAGTACAGCCACATGAAATACAATATATTGGTTTACCTGTAAAATGAAAGATTCAGTTGTGGAGCACAAAAGATAAAGATGCTGGAGACCCGTTTCATAGACAGATTTCAACCTCTTTTTTTGACGGGGGCATAATATGCATTTAATTATCCCTATTGAATGAACCGTCTGCATCGGGTATCCGTTTCCTTGTGCAAACGTACCCCCCTAAAACATGAATTTTTCAGGCACCTGCTAAGGATTCCTACATTCCACCCACCTAAGAAATGTATCTTGTTAAGTGTTTTGGAAATGCTTGTTTCTGTGTTTGAATGATTCCCCCGTATATTCCCCACAACGACCACTCCCGACCTTTATACCATCCCCCTGAGTCCAGCTGAAATGAACACTTGCATCCATGTTGTGTGTAGCAACCTAGTTGTCCGAATTTGGTTCTGTCTGATAATTATATATAAATATATATACAGAGATATTTATGTTTGTAGGTCAGAGGGGTGAGGCTAAGGACTTCAGTTCATACTCAAAGGGGTCATCCTCAATGTCCCCCTTAATAGCAAGGGAATTTTATTTTATTTAAATATTTATATTTTTAGATTAGAATATTGCAGTCCAAGGTGAAATCAAATTTTATTTATGTAATAAGAAGGGGAGCTAGATTATATGCTGCACTCATATAAACAACAGTATGGACTTGGACTTAACTTGGGCTACGTCTTACATGTTACTTTAACCACTAACCAATCACATTTGGAATATGGAATCGGTAACCATGTTTAGTGAGTGGCTGTGGAGTGGCACCACATTGCTACAGGTATGTTTGTCACCCACAGTAATCAGAATGCATATATGGTAGAGTTCTTATGATCCTATCTATAGCCGTCACGCCAGTAACCCCCCTAAGCCTCACACCTCCATCCCCCAGTAAAACTTGTTCTGTGATAGTTTGTCATATTTGCCTGCAAAAAATATAAATAAAGAGAACCAGAAAAAAAGCGTGATAGCCATCTTTTTTGGTATTAACAGACCATGTCGGCAACCTTTCCTTTGATTTCTGGGACATGATAGTACTTGCATAAAACAGTGGGATAACTAAAATATAGTGTTGGTCATCTGTTAATTTGGTTTTGCCCTTAAAAAGTATGATTGGCTGGAACAGTCAGGTACATGCAATTTCTACGTGGACAGTGGTCGGACTACACGGACGTTTTCGGCGCAATCCGACGCGCTGCGACAAATCACATGGACAGAAAAATAAGGTAAGAGATAGAAATGTCGGATGAAGTCACAGCGTTGATCCGATGCGACTGTCGGATGCAGACAGTGTCTGCATCCGACAGTCGTGTCGTGACGGATCAACGCTGAGACTTCATCCGACATTTCTATCTCTTACCTTATTTCCGTCGCATTCGATTTATCGCATGCGTTTTGTCGCATCGCGCCAGATTGTGCCAAACGTCAGTGTAGTCCTACCCTAAACTAACATCATATTACTCTACAGCTGACGTAATTGATCCTATTGACACTTTTTAAAATATGAGCTTGTAAATTTACCCTGGCAAAGGAAAATTAGAATTTCCCCCCTCGACCCCCTGTGAAGCGGGTCTGGGGAAGGGGAGAAGTGAGTAGGAGAGTCTGGGTTGCATTGAGGGTCAGTGGTCTGGGTTGAGCACAGGCCTGCCTAATAGGAACCACACAGGACTTTACCCTAGCCTATGTTAAAGGGGTGGTTCAACTTTAAGTTAACTTCTAATATGCTATACAATTTGCCTTCTTCTTTTGACTCTTTACAGCTTTTAAATGAGGGTCACTAAAAAACAAATGCTCTGTAACACATGTATTGTTATTGCTACATTTTAATTGCTTATCTTTATCTTTCTATTCAGGCTTCCCCTTTTCATATTCCAGTCTCTCATTTAAGTCAATGCATGGTTGCTAGGCTTATTTGGACCCTAGCAACCAGATTGCTGAAACTGTAAACTGGAGAGGTGCTAAATAAAAATAACTAAAAAACACAAATAATTAAAAAATTAAAAGCAATTGACAATTGGCTCAAAATATCACTCTCTACATCATACTGAAAGTTAAAGGTGAACAACCCCATTAAAACAGAACATATTGTACTAAGTGAAACTGCAGCTGTGTTCTGCAAATTTAGTCCCTGGTTGCTCTTTTATTGGTGGCTTTATCAGTATGTTCTGTTGGGAAAAAAGGGGGGAAGATAAGGAGGGAAGAATAGAAGCGCACATGTGAACTGAAAAAAGAAGGTGGATAAAAAGAGTAGGAAAAAAAAGTTTGGAGAGTGAGTCTATGCAGGGTCACAGTGCTGCCTGAGGCAGCTTTCTTGCTGCTGATCCACCCACCACGCGCTCACCTTTTTGGTGCTGGAATGGGAGGGGGAGGCCTTCACTAGTGCATATAGTACAATTGGGCTCTCTGCACTAAAAGAGTGGAATTTCTGTCTTTTTGCCGCCACTGGTAACTTGAGGGGCACTGCCAGCTGAAACTCGCTTCGTTATTGCAGTGCCCCTGGGTCTGTGGTGGTCTTCTGGTGGGCCCACTGCAATTTTTCTTGCCAAATTCTGTGAGCACTTACACCACTGGGATAAGATAAAAAATAACAACTTGTACACGTTTTGGTTTAATAAAATAGCTTTATTGAATAAAAAATAGAGTTCTAAGAGTGTACCTTTTTACAAAATGAAAAACCATGTAAAACACACAAAGGAATGTTTTCAAGGACATGACACTCGCTCACAGTATTGACACTAGTGGCGTAACTAGCTATCAGCAGACCCTATGGGGGCCATAATGGAACCAAATCCCCCCAGCACCCTCCCTCCTTGCAACCATGCTGTCAGATCCATTCCCTTGTGGTCACGGGAAGGAAGGGGGCCTAAAAAATGTTTTTGCAGCATGGGCCTGTGAAGTTACACCAATGATTCACCCTTGTAAAATTCTGATTCTAGGGTAATGAATCTGTTTAAGATTTTTTTAACAATCAAGTTACTTACTAGTACTATTTAGCTGCCTTAAGACATTAGTAAATCTATATAAATCAGATTTTACAGCATACATGTCATTAAAAACTAAACACATATTTACCAGGTTTGGGGATATTTATACTATTATCAAAAGAAAAAATGTCAATTACAGCACTAAAATTAACATGCAAGGCTAAAAATAATTTAAAAAAATTTCAATGTGAAAAGAAAGTTAAAGGTGAACCAAAACCTACTTTTATACATTTTATTGCAAATAGTGCATTAAGGTTAAGTTGGTCTTAAACAAAGTGCAATGAGGAGGACGGATAAACAGAATGCAGTTTTACAGTAAGTGATTATGTTCTTTAGGCCTCACACTGCTAGACACATCACAGTCATACAAACACTTTAATAAATAGAACATAAAATAGTCCGTTTGTACCAAAGTGGGATACAAAAATATCTATGGTAGAAAACGCCTTATTTACAGTACAAAATGTAACCCCTTTCTGCTTGATTTTCACATGAATAACAAACAGGAATGATAGAAATAAATAAATAGGTATTTTGGGCCAGCATCAGTTTTCCTTTGGTACGGAAATAGAAACAGCTAGATATGATCATCAATGTTAGCATTCAGTTCTATAAATCTTCAGCAGGGCCGAGGTCTGTTGTAGGGCGGCAGGGTCTGCTGTCGTCGGAGGCAGCAGCCGCGATGCCTCCCCTCTTCCCATTCTGCGCTTAAATCATAAGCGTCGGAGTGGGTCAAAGGGGGGCGCATCGCTAGTGCAATGAGCGCAGTATCGCTGTCTACAGTATCGGAGCTGAATTTCCGGGTTAGTACCTTGAAATTCTACTCTTAAGTTACAAGAGCCCTTGTAACTGGCCGCTTGCTTGTACCTGAGGCAAAGTTCTCACCTTGCCTCGTGACGGGGGGGAGGGTTTGTGAATTTAAGGGGAGCATAGACAGGAATGCATTTTTATTCAAGGGCACACTGGGGACCGCTGAGCACAATTTGAGGTTTGTAAATTACCCACTGCACTGGTCATAGCCATTCAACAGGGCGATGAGACTAGGTTTATGCATAGCAAAGGGAGCAGCCATGATAGCTTTGATGAGGTAACCACATCCACGTATTCTCAAAAACAGCTGTTAAATTATTAGGAACAATAGTTGAACATTCCTATAGGCAAATTTCACACGTAACGTTTTAGAAAACATCCCATGCAACAATTTGGCTTAGCCATATTATTAAAGGGAAATCTAAAGCTTCTGTAAAACTCTCAATGCACCCCTAGCAACCCTAAAGTGTGTGGTCCAATGCAAAAATATTCACCAAGTAAAATCCTGCCTAACAGTGCAGTTCTAAAGGGTGAATTGTGTTGGCCACGTTTGAGACAACTAACCCATTATTTGTTGGGGCGCTCTCACAGTCAAAGCCGACATCGCACTCCAAAAACTAGAAAAGGCAGGAGCGGCGCAGCGTGTGCTGGAGGCTCAGATCAGAGGTCAGAGAGCTGCACATTTTTTTGCTGGTAATTTTCAGTTCCTTGGCTGCTTCTAATGCCCGATCCAGTGGCAAGCAGAGATGTTTCAACTGCAAACTACCCGGCACTGGGTGCGGCTTCACAGTACATGGGGAGTGGAGTTCTGTCATACTGTATCCAGCAGGAAGCATGAGGTAGGGAGAAGAACTGAAATGTACGGAGAAGGGTGTCAGCATGGTAAAGAGGCCCTGGGAAAAAGAGCCACTGCAGTGCCACATTTTTTAATATCAACCGATAAAGCCCCAGACCCTCTTGCCATACATTACACACTATGCCACATCTACATGTTACAGTATTAAGGGTACTTACATGACTGGGGGGCTATATGAGATAAACGGAGACTGTATATAGCTTAGTGGGGGCGTCTCTTTGAAGATCCACTGTCCTCCATGTGGACCCATTAAAGATCTTCGCCCACGTTTAGTTGTGCGATTTTTGGTCATTCCTAATAGAAAGGGGATAGAATTGTGAATTAGAAGCCCTACCCCTCAGTATGTAAAGGAATCCACTGAAAAGCAAATAAAAGGACACTCACCATTCCTCTGGGTAGCAGGAGAGTCCCTGCAGCTATGACACAAAGGACAAGAAAAGTGCCCTGAAAAGCTTGTGTCCCCTTCATCAGTATGCACAGAAGGCACTAAAAGGAATAGCAGTGTATGAAAAACAGGTCTCAGAGAATTGCCCCACACTAGACCCATAAGGCTAATGGAGATTAAGATTGGTTTCCTGCTCCACCAAGTCCAGCAACATTGTGCTTTGCAAAGTGCTCTTTAAATGAGCACTATAGGATGTGTTCCCCTTACCCAACTTGCATGTTTAAATGTATGCAAGTTAGGTGGCAAGTAGGGGGCAAAAGGAGGTACACCAATGTGCTCCCCTAAAACCCCATGAATATAGTGCTGCTAAACACAAGCAGCACTGTATTCATAAGGGTGGACACAGGTCTCCATTAGTGTGGATTGCCCATGTTTATTCAGTTAGTACCTTGTTTTCCATGCTGCAAATGACCACAGTGGTGCAAATTGTACCACATTAATTTACTTATTTGTGGTGTAGGTAAAGTTATAATGGAGTGGGGTAGGTTATACAGTGGTACAAGTGAACATGTACAAAGGTAGAATAAGGTGCTTTCTGTAGACATTGTTTATACAGTAGACCATCATAAGTGAGAAATATAACATGGACAAATGTAGTGCCAAATGTAGCCAGTGTTCAACTACTACTTGCACCCACCTTCTTCCAAACCCTGTGTGTGCCAAGTATAGACCAGACATGCTAATTAGACATACCAGGGGTGATCCTCCTGACATTTGGAATGTGCTCACGAGGTTGGGTGGTGACCTGTCCCCTGCAATGGTTGCATCTATCTTCTGGATGACTATATGAGGTTCCTACAATGGAATTAAAGTAAGGTTTATGGTTGGGTAAAATAAGTGAATCACTTTTATTCTCCTCCCTGTAGCTTTTTGCATTAATATTATATTCCCCAACTTTCTTTCACTTGATGCTCACCTGTATAGGCCCCATGGACTACTTTTTGGGTCCACATACTGGCTGGTGATCTCTCAAATGTAGGCATCCTATCAGAGAAAGAAGAAACCTGTGCAGGCTCGAAATGGTCAACTCTCTCTTCTTGCGGATTTCTGGGAAGAATACAAAAAACACAGTTTTAATATAATAATTATATGATGACGTTCGCAACATGCTAAATCAGGTTAGTTACTATTCTAATGAGACAAAGTGTGAAGAAGGACACAGAGGAGGTCAGGAGTAGAAAGATGCAACACAATTATACATTAATAACTTACTTAGTTCCCTTTTGTTATTTTGGATTTCAGTTTGGAGTTGCCACTTTGTAGGCAACTTCTTAGTGGAGGATGCTTACGGTATGACAACATATTTTTAGGAGATGGTGGTCTTGTTGGGCCTAGGTTCCAGCATTGCGTAGCTTTAATGGCCTCTTCTGGTGTGTTGAGAGTGACCGGAGATCCATTTTTCAGAACAATTATCTTTACTGGGAATCCCCAGCGGTATGGTACTTTATTGTTTCTGAGTATGGTAGTCGCCTCGGCAAAAGCCCTCCTTTTCATCAGAGTAGCTTGCGACAAATCCGCTTATATTTGGATATCCATATATTTGGCAGGCCATTTATCTTTCTTATTTGCCGCCTGAAGGAGTTTTTCCTTTATCTTGAAAAAATTTAACTTGGTAAGCACATCTCTTGGGGCTGCCTCTGGAGCTGATCTGGGCTTAGGGACCCTATGGATCCTTTCGATGGTAAGCTCTATGGCAGGGGTATCTGGTAAAACCGCCTCTATTAGGCCCATAAGGTATATCTCTAGATCTTGTGGTAAAATGGACTCCGGAATACCTCTGAGTTTCAGGTTGTTCCTCTGTGATCTGTCTTTGAGATCAGCTACTTTGTTTGAGAGGCGATCCACTTCTTTTTCCAGATTTATTTGACGCAACACAATTATGTGAAATAATTTGAATATCATCCACCTTTCACCAATCCATCGTCTGTAGATACTTACATTGAGGTTAATGAACGCTGAGCTTCATTGGCTTTCCCTCTAGCTGGGGTGCAGTTCAGAGTGCTTTCTAAGTGCTTTCTAAGTTGTACCACCTCCTTCTGCAAATCCTGGATGGCTTGACTGTAAAACAACAGTAGAGAAAAGGAGTATGAGGACAGGAAGTGCGTAGGGGATCACAAGT
The DNA here is from genome assembly GCF_017654675.1 of Xenopus laevis. NCBI lineage: Eukaryota > Metazoa > Chordata > Amphibia > Anura > Pipidae > Xenopus > Xenopus laevis. Next base: position 37,807,513 of record NC_054386.1, on the reverse strand, counting down.
ACAAGAACTTGCAACAACTGCATTGAGATATTAGGCAAACACAAAAATAGTAGAACCCTGTGACTTCTGAGGGACCCGTAAGGTCAGAGGATCCATTGGGGCCCTGACTGATTTCAGATGATTTGAGACGTTTAATCTTCTTGATTTTGGGGGTGATGGGAGTTAATCATTTTGCTGCGAAACCCAGTACCATTTGTGCCATGATTATGTGGTGTATGCATTCTTCATAGACCTTAGAAGACCAACAGATGTGCTTCTATGAACAATATTAGAAAAACAAGCTTAGTAGCCAGTCACAGCCTACAAGTCATCACAAGATCTCCTCTGAAGGGAAACCGACAGTCTACCAATGGCTATGCCTTCCCCTTTCTCTCTCACAACAAGGTTAAGTCCAATAACACCTAGGACAGCAATTAATTGTTCACGCCTAACTTTCACTCTAAAGTAAATTCAGGCTTACTTTTCAGGAGCATCTTGGTCCTAAAGAGGGGCATTCTCCCCAAAGCTTACCCTAACTCACCTTCAGGCTGGGTGCCCCTTGCCACTGCTGTGGGAACTCCTAGGGGGCAGCTCAACAATTTGTGAACCAATTGCTTAACCGAATTACAAGTCCTTAGAATCAAACATATATCATTATAAGACAAGAGATCTGAAATGTTGTATAAAACAACATAGATTAAACCTTTTAGCTGGAAAAAAAACGTCTTGAGTCAGTGAAATATCTACTGCTGGTTTCCTCAAGCCAAACTATACCATTCTGTCCTAAACTGCATGGAGCTGTAAAAAAACTGCAAGTATTGGATCACTATCTCCACTACCCCAGTGACTTTAGTTAATTGGTATCTCAGACTCTAGTACAAGGAAGATGTGCTTTATAGGAAGCTTAACTACAACATACTCACGAAACACATTCAGTCGTATCCCCCATTTTCCAGCTGTGTTAATAATCCAGTGTAAAAAAGTTATACGGAGAAATAATTGAGAGCCTCACAGCAGGCAGGCAACAATACTGTGTCTGTGGTGCATGGCAACACCTAGTTACCCAAACACAGCTCCCCCCTGGAGAGGCAGGCTGTAGAGAGGCAAGAATGGGGCGATTGGAAGACACAAAGGAAAGAGGTTCTCTAAATCAACATAATTTTCAGATTATTGAGCCAAGCCATCAGTTGGTCAGGCTCATTTTTGCTGTCAGGAAAGGTTACAGTTGTATCAGTAGTCGCAGTACAATCATTTTTAGTGACTATTTCAGTATTTCATATCAAACAAAATAAATCTTAAAACAGTATTCAAGTTTACCATTATGGCTACCTCTCCAAGTTATTGATTTATAATGAAAAATGGCCCTCAGTCGTGCCTGATATGTGAATTTCCCATGGTTTTACGGGGTTCTGCAATAAGGTGCCTCAAAACATGTAAAAGTAAGGCTAGGGGGTCATGAAAGAGGTGGGGCTTGCAGGAAAGTGGATAGGGTTTAGATGGGTGATGAGTGGAGTATTGGTATAATGGGGCATGACTGGGTGACTGGGCCCACCTCCAGGGGCTCAGGTAACCAATTGGTTACCAATAGGGGGCCCCTGGAGGGAGCAGGCCCTGCTAACTTATAAAGCCCCAACATTTCTGATGGCGACCCTGAGTTGACTTATGAGTCAAAAGTTATCCATGCAATGCCTAATCTATCTATAACCTATTGTAAAGGGAGGGGTCATAATCTTCAGCCCTGTTATACTGACACAAATGTATAGGTAATTTCTCTGATTAATATACACTATGTTTAAAGAGGGTTGGAGGAAAGAGGATAAAATAAATGTTTGTATGTGAGGAAGAAGACAAGCACACAGAGAGATAATGCAGTAAGAAATAGACTGATGTCAGAGACGAAATATGAGCATATATTTACAATATGAAGCCATCTCCCCCAAACTCACTCTCTGGCTGTCCGAGTCTCCAAGAAGTTTCCATGGGGCTGGGAATGTTTTCTAATAGGAGAGATGAGGAAGGGGGCACCAAAGTAAGGATCGCTCATCATCGCATCACTGCTTCCAACTTTTTCTGAGTCAGATTCACCTATTGCATGAAGCAGAAGCAAACCAATAAACCGATGAGTCTTGATAGAGGGCATATTACTAAATATAGGCCTGCAAAATATGTTTAACCTACATTATCCTCCTAAATTGGGTAAATTAAGAAGTGCTAGGGCTTGTAATTCATTAGTGGCTGGAAAACCACAAGTAGAAGGTATTTACGATCATAAATCCATTTCCAATACTAGTACTGTAATTCAACCACCACATTATTACCTACAGTGCATGATCTCCTAGATAATACATGCTACTGCACTACTCCCTACATAATCCTGCAATGGCTGCCTGGGAGATGAGGTAATTCCCAGAATGCAGTGTGATTGCCTTTTATCTTAGTGGGAGTTATATTTACACTCCCACAATAGATACAAATGAAGAAATGAGACTAAGAAGTAGTCAATGACACTGTCAAACCCATAGTGATATTTAGATCAGTGATATAGTACACTTACTTATCTGACTCTGATCTTGGTTTTCACTTTCTGTAAGGCTGTTGGACTCTGGGGATGGGAAAATCGGCGGTGGGGGCCGTGTACCGTGTCCATTCTGTTGCTTCTTTTCCCGGAATGTTTTACGTGGCCTGGATAACTCCCCCATTCTTGACCGCCCAGGAGAACTGTTGGAAGACGTTGGCAATTTTGCTGGCACCATACTAAAGGATAAAGAGGTAGGAATAAATGACAGAGTGAATACAATAAAACAGGGGTAAGGGCATATATACTATACTGGGAGGTACACAGGTAAAGACTTTAAGACCTAATATTACCTATGGTGCTTCATCTCATTTCTCTGCCTCTGTAGCAGGGGGGAGCGGCCACTCTCTGATCCAAGGAAACCACTATCTGTCTCTGGGGATATAATCCTGCCCTGTTATATTTAGAAATAGGGTATTGTTGAGAGGAATGGGAGAAGGTGAACAGAAACAATAGAATGTTGCAGGTTACTACAAATAAACAAGAAAGACAAATAACAAATAGAACATACCAAATTGCTATGCACTAGTCCCACTACTTTGAGAGATAGAAGCCTTCACACTAAGAGCCTAGAGACATACCAAGCACAGATACATGCTCCTATAGAAAGGCAAAATAGATGCATCATGCAAACATACACTGGCAGGCAGCACAGATACATGCAAAGAGAGGCAGGCAGCACTGTTACATAGGGACAGGCAGCATAAATATATGCAGACAGAGGCAGCACAGACACATGTGACAGTTACATATAGGTAATGCAGGAAGTGGAAATACTAGGGATAAACCTTGGCTGAATCCAAGCTGTTTTAAGCAGGATTTGTTTTTGGCCTAATCCAAGAGCCTGGCCAATCTGAATCCAAATGCTTTTTGAATGCATCTGGTATTTCCGCCTGTGCACCTGCTTTCCTGGTGCACAGGTAGGGTTCTGATTCAGTTTGCTATTCAGTCGAATCTGTACCCCTGGATTCAGGGATTCTGCCAAACCCTGAAAAGCTGGGCTCAGTGCATGCCTATGAAATACATGCAGACAGAGGCAGGCAATACACATATATGCAGACAGACACGGGTAGCACAGACCCAAGCGCAAACACATACACAGGGAGGCAGCACAGATACATGCAGTAGAGACACAGGCACACATAAGCAAGCAGCAATACTACTAGCAGACAGAGATGGGCTGCAAAGACACAAGCACACACAAGCAGCAAGCAAAAATACATGCGGACAGAAGCAAGCAGCCCAGATATTTGTAGACAGAAGCTAGCAGTACTGATACAACCACATGTAGGAAGCACAAATGCATGCGGACAGAGAGCAGAGATCTAGACAAGCACAGACAGGAGATAAAGAGGTATATACACTGGCCACACTGAAAAGGGCACACTGACATTTAACATATTCGATGCAATTAACAGAAATAACATTTACATGCAAACTTGAAATAAGCAGAGGCTGAATGGAGGGGAAAAGGAGAGCATGTGTCTTGCCTGTACAGAATTATTTGTATGCTGTGTCTTCTCTCCTTTGATAGAAGAGCTTGCAGTTCTGCTGCTAATGCTGCTTCTGTTGGACCGGGCATTGTGAGCATTCTCTCCATCTATGGATGGCTGATGAGTCGAACTTCTGGGAGGTTCTTCACTTAACCGAGACAAAGAAGGTGAACTCTGAGGGACACCTGTCTGAACAACCTTTGGGCTCTGCGGGACCCTGCTACAACACAAATCATTCTCTACACGTTAACATGCAAATAAACAGAAACAAATATTTTGTAAAATATTTAAGCAAGGGCAAATTTGTCTTTGTTATAATAAATTAGTTCAGTAAAAAAATATCTAGAAAAATATATTTTTTTATTAGGGAGAGATGTCTATTATATCTACTACCTCTTGCTTGATTGTCTTGCACCATCAGGAGAAAGCTTCTGACTCTCTTGGTCATGAGAAAGTCTACGTGGCTTTGTGTGGGGTTGGCTTTGTTTAGGAGTCCCAACGTCAGATCTTCCATCAATCTTCACACTGCTCAGAAGCCTGGTTGGGTGCATGTGGTTCTCATGTCCTGAAGGCTGTAGTTGAGTCCTATGACTTGAAGGTCGCGATTGACCTTTTAAGCTTGTATCATTATCATAATCTTGGGGGCCATTAAGCCACCGATGTTCTTTGTGTCTGGAAAGTGGACTTTGGTTATAAGGTACTGATTCATATTCAAGATCCTGTCCTGGGATTTCAAGTGAAGGTTTTCGAAGTTGTGTGTCCCGCAAGTTATGCGATGGCCTGGTATACAATGACAATATATGTGGTCTGGCCTCTTGTTGTTGATCCTGACATTGGGTGTCTAGTGGATTGTCCTGGGTTATGGAGTCCTCTTGGTGTGTTTTTGGCCACTCATCCTGGTCTAATCCCAGTGAATCAGGGAGTGTTTTAAAGCTGTTATACCTGGGGATACCATAAACAATCATATATGCAATGTTAAATCTTCTATTTTGTGTCAACAGCTGGTAAGATAGCAGCAGTATTACATTAATATTACATATATACACAATAGCTGGTGAGTTGTAAATGAAGAGGATAAAGGTTGAATCTACTTATGCTGCTCTAATTAAACACCTAGTCCAGTCTGGGCCTTCTAAAACAGGAAGCCTGGGAAGAGCAGAGTATTAAGTCACACTGGTTACACATTCATAAGCACATGCAAAGTGGTATGAACATAAGATCCATAGTCAAGTGTGTAGTAACTCACGTGGAAATAACGGTGTCATATTCCTTCTCCACCCACATCTGTTTGTGATGCAAAGGCTGGGGCAACTCCTCACCAGCCCTCACTTTGTTAACTGTATCTGGACCTGTGCTGAGGAGATCAACGGGCACTTCTGATTGTGAGATCTGCTGTGGAGAGTGTTGTGCATTAGTGAGCATGATGCGGGGAGTTGAAGGATCTGACACAAGGGCTTTGGGTGTGGCGGTAACATTGCATTAGGCAGATGCCAGACGCTGGATGTGTGATATAAACAAAGAGAAGGAGGGGGACTGGAGATGAAGTGTATGAGCCTTGGGTGCTTGTGGGAAGGTCTGGAACTGGATATGGGACACCACTCACCTCTGGATATGGAGTAAGGACACCTGGAATGGGTGCCACAGAGAATGGCACTGGCAAAGGAGAAAGAGACTCTGCTTTATGCTCTGCTTCCGCTTGGGCATTTATTTGGTCTCCTACATTCTCCTGCAGTTCATCGAGCTGCAAACCAAGCTGAAATATTGCACCTTCTAGGGCCCTGCAAAAAGCACAAATTCATAGCATTAATATATATAGAAACACACTTTTATAATTGGTAACAGTTTGGAACACGTCTATATTCTTTATGTGCTTCAAACAGTTCAAATAAAGATAATTATGGTCCATTAATGAATAGTGCCATTCAAATGATGAAAGCTTTTAAATATTTGGCCATGTCACTATTTAATCCTAACTGTCCTTTTCATAGTTAGGGTAGAGACATACGCTCAGATTCGGGGAGATTTAGTCGCCCGTCGATTTACATTCTAGCCAACAGGAGGCAGTTCGGGGAGATTAGTTGGCCCGAAGAAGAGGAGATTTTTCTCTGGGTGAATCTGACCGTGTTTCTCTGCCCTTAAGGTATTTTTCTGTCCGCAACTAAAGTTTTCCTTTTAATCCCAGTTTTTAAAATAATCCCTTAATCAATAGCAAATGTAAACATCTTTAATTTTGAGTTAACACCAAAAATCCTCATTTTTCCATACTGTGTCATGACTTCTGCATTCCACCATCACCTCGAATACTTGAACCCTGCAACAGCATATAGTATATAGGAACAACTTCTTTGTTATTCTACCACTTCACCCAAAGACTCTGTACCTCTCTGGGTCAAGATCCTGAAATGTGCTTTTATGGGGATGTCCAGAATGGTCTTTCTCTCGCGCTCTCAGATATCTGCGTTCTAACACATCCAGAGACCCCCGCAGCTCCCACAGGGCCTGAAGAGAAAGAAGAGAAAAACTGCTTATTTCAAATTATAATTCATCCCAAAACACATGGCAGGATAAAAGCATTGCCAGTTTTTTGTGGAAAACACACTGCAGGTAATGCTAACATTTTGCCACCCCAACAATTAAGAGGAGGCAGTGAATGCAGGATACACCACTCTTATGTTTGTGTATTACTCCATCTTATCTCAATTATTAGGTCTCAAGTTTATCTACTGGGTGTCGGATAAAACCCCTAGACAAAACAGATAGATATACATAGTACCGGTCCAGATCAGGGGTGTAGCAACAGAGGAAGCAGACTCTATGACTGCAGGGGGGCCCAGGAGGTATAGGGGCCCCACGAGGCCTTAATTCATGTACAAATTCAATACATATTGGTAAAACAGGTCATGCTCTAAACATTTTGGGGGCCTGAAAAATAACTTACGGATGGGCCCAGTAATATCTAGTTACACCACTGGTCCACATGACTTATCAAGAAGGTAACAGTAAGAAAAGGAATTGGTGCAGGGTATAGAAAGTAACAATTTGTACCTGTTGCTGCTCCTCTAGCTTCAGATTCCCAGTTCTTCTCAAGTCCTCTAGAAGCGTAACCTGCATTGGGACATACAGAGGATGTACAGTAAATACACAATTTTCATGCACACAATATAACAGTCGTAACAAGTTTGCCCATATATGAAAGCATCAGTGTATCGGCCATTCTATCATAGTTCCAAGAATATATGTTTAATATGTTAACCGCTTATTCCACCCTAAATGACCCGTAAAACCTCTAGGTAACTAATCTTTAGACTGGGACTCCCATGCCACTGCCCCAGACTCCCAAAGTGGGATAGCACCACAATTTTAGATCTTGGTAAAGTGCTCTGAAATATGTTGGTGCTTTATATAGTGAATAAAGTACCCTTTATTGTAAAATATAAGGATATTATAAGTTACCGAGGCGTTCCATGACCATATATGCTTTTATACAGGTCATGGAACTCCAAGGTTACTTCTAATAGCCTCATATTTTCCAATCAAGGGTTACTTTATTTATTATAAAACACAAGTTTTAGTGAGTCATGTGACATAAATGACATCACTAATCTCAGTTTGCTGATGACATCATTAAGAGCCATTTATAAGAATATAATTTACAGAATATTCATTCATATTTTGTATTATATTGCCATTTTGGCAAAATACTGTGATTATTGGAGCTAAGGGACTCTCACCTCCTGGTTTAGTTCATTGATGTGAGAAGACAGAGTGGAGGCTGTTTCTTCTGATGGGTGGATTGGTGAAGAAGAAGGGGAGGGAGCAGCTTGTGGGATGTCAGTGGGGGTTGCAGCGTGATGGTCTTGAGTTTGAGGCCCTTAAAAAAAATAAAACATGGGATATTAGTCTTAATTATACTTTATTCTGCAACTCCGTCTAACTCCCTTCCCCCCCTTGTAAATTTTATTTCAAACTGGTGAAAGGCAGAATGGAAAGGGGAAAATAAATTGCCTCATACTATTATTGCCTACATCATACTTAACATTCATTTTTATTTTGCATTTCATTATTACTGCAGCACTTTCACATATAATATTACACGTTCTAGACAGTTTCTAAATAATAACATGTTTAGTTAGACAACAGTGTCTCTTTAAGAGCAGCTGCAGAGTAGCATGTGAACGGACGCTTGTATACACAATATATTAGCACAGTGGCCCTTTGTGCACTGTCTGTAGTTCTGTAATGTCATTCCGAGCTTCAGGGAGATGTCAGACTAGTGCCCTGGAATCATGTCCCTTTTCTCTGTGTACAACAGGCACACATATATTCTGACTTTCCAGCCAAATCACCACACACATATTTCTTAGATATGTGCAATAAACGGAGGGCCGCAAACTCATTTGAATCATTTCAATCAACTTCTACTATGAGCTATCTTCCATAACCTTGTATTTCCTCACTTGCTTAAAGCCATCCAACCCTTTCTTAAAGGAGAATTCAACTGTTTAAAAAAAAAAAAAAAAAACCATACCCCACGTAGACCCTCCTCCCTCCCCCCCAGCATAGCTGGCCCCCTGGGGAAATGCCTCTTACTTTAAACTTACCCCTAGGCGCAGATTCAGCCATCAGAGTTGCATGCATATATCTTCCGGGTCTTCGGTAAGATGAGTGGGAGACTGGCGAATCGGCACATGCGCAGTTGGACTATTTTGCCGGTTTGCAACAACTGCGCATGCGTCAAAATGGACGGAAATTGCAGAAGCGCTGGAAGAAGACACAAAGACCCGGAAGATGGCTGCGTGAAACTACGATACCTGAATCTGCGCCTAAGGGTAAGTATAAAGTTAGGGCCATTTCCCCCGGGGGCAGATCTATGCGGGGGGGTGGGGGAGGGGGTCTACGTGGGGTGGGGTGGGGGGGTAGGGTTTTTTTTTTTAAATCAGTTAAATTCTCCTTTAAAGCTATCTAATGTATCAGCCTGTATGACTGATTCAAGAGATAATTCTACATCTTCACAGCTCTCACTGTAAAAAATCCCTTCAGAATATTTAGAACTTCTTTTCTTCTAATCGGAATGGATGACCTCTTGTCAGCTGGAAAGACCTACTGGTAAATAGAGACAGGGGCACTGCGCCAATGAGACGGGTTGAGAAACTTGCCTGAGGCAGCAGCATCCCACTAGTTACCAGGGGCAACAGAAATGCCACTCCTGGTAACTTTAAGAGCCGAATTTCCAGTTTTCAACTTCTACAGCAGAAAGTGAAATTATGCATGTCTACGCTAGCGTCTTGGCCCCCTTGGCCTCATCTGTTGTCTTCATGGACCCCCCTCCCATCGACCCCCTCCATTGCAAAATGGTGAGATCATGGGGGAAAGGGGTGGCAGTCAAGCCCGGACTGGTAATCTATGTGTTCTGGCAAATGCCACAGGGGCTGCTGTAAGATGTCATAGAAATTCACTATTTAGTGGCCTGGTGGGGGGTTGTTTGGGCCTCTGTGTGGCCTGTTGGGGCCTCTGGGTACCTGAAATGCCAGGGCCTATTTTTATTCTCAGTCCAGACCTGGTGGCAGTGACAGCAAACTGCATCAGGCAGCGGAGGGGCCAGGATCGCCTCTGAGTAGAGATATTATTATATGATCCCCAGGTATGGGATCAGTTATCTGGAAACTCCTTATCTGAAAAGCTCTGAATTACGGGATGGCCGTCTCCCATAGACTCCATTATAATCAAATGATTGAATTTTTTTTAAAACAATTTCCTTTCTTCTGTAATGCTAATCCTAATGAAGATTTAATTTATCCTTACTGAAGGCAAAAAAAGCCTATTGTGTTTATTTAAATAATTTTTTAAGGTACAGAGATCCAGATTACAGAAACAAAAAAAAACCCAGGTCCTGAGTATTTGGTGCCAAGCAGTCTTAAACAGTTTGAAGTAGCTTTATCAAAAACCCATACAGATCAATATAATGAGAATTCCCCATATGCTCCTCAAATGGGATCTAGTGTCAACCCCTGCCTGATCATGGGAAAAAAAGCACACAGGAAAAGATGAATCTATATCTAGGTTATGTATTAGTAGTCAGGTTGCTAACTGGCTAACATGAATGGGCCTAGAACACAGGAGGCCTCAGAAAAGACACTATTGAAAGGGGAACTATGGTGAAAATTAAAATTTAATATCAGCTTCATCATACTGAATAAATGCCTTTTGCACAAATCCTGCATATAGAGAGACATGATGGCTGGTGAATTTAATAGAGTGAGCTCTAATACATCTTCTAGGCAAAAGGAGCCCCCCTATAAGATAAATTGGATTTAACCGTCAATGAATATCTGACACCCAACTCCTGCATGAAGACAGAATGAGGAGTAACAGATGCTGAGAGAGGGATAGTGAACATATACTTGATTATTTCAGAAATAGTACAGAATTCTGAATTTTTTAAGGTACAGAGATCCAGATTACAGAAACAAAAAAAAAACCCAGGTCCTGAGTATTCGGTGCCAAGCAGTCTTAAACAGTTTGAAGTAGCTTTATCAAAAGCCCATACAGATCAATATAATGAGGATCCCCCATATGCTCCTCAAATGGGATCTAGTGTCAACCCCTGCCTGATCATGGGAAAAAAAGCACACAGGAAAAGATGAATCTATATCTAGGTTATGTGTTAGTAGTCAGGTTGCTAACTGGCTAACATGAATGGGCCTAGAACACAGGAGGCCTCAGAAAAGACACTATTGAAAGGGGAACTATGGTGAAAATTAAAATTTAATATCAGCTTCATCATACTGAAATGAGAAACTTGTTAAATACAGTCAATTAAATATTCTGTATTATTTCTGAAATAATAAAGTTTATGTTCACTATCCCTCTCTCAGCATCTGTTTCTCTTCATTCTGTCTTCATGCAGCAGTTGAGTGTCAGGTAATCATTGACAGATCCAATATACAGTATCTTATTGGGGGCTTTCCTATCAGATAATTTAGAACTCACTCAAGTAACAGATTCCAGTACAAACAAAATCTAACAAAATAAATGCCTTTTGCACAAATCCTGCATATAGAGAGACATGATGGCTGGTGAATTTAATAGAGTGAGCTCTAATACATCTTCTAGGCAAAAGGAGCCCCCCTATAAGATAAATTGGATTTAACCGTCAATGAATATCTGACACCCAACTCCTGCATGAAGACAGAATGAGGAGTAACAGATGCTGATAGAGGGATAGTGAACATATACTTGATTATTTCAGAAACAGTACAGAATTCTGAATTGATTATATTTAGGAGACTTCTTTTTCACTATGCTGAAGATTATATAAAATTTTCATTTTCGCGATATCGGTTGGTAGGTGTAAGAGTCAAGCAAACACCTGAAAGTGATATCCAGCATGGATTATTAGCTGACTTAAATGTCAAAAAGGGAACACCAAGGGTCACTGGGCTCAGCACTGCAGGACTCAAAACAAGAACTAAGTGCTATCAGCGGTTACAGGGAGGAAATGAAGCAAGTTACAGCTGTGAAGTTTGCAGCAGAAGGAGGTGTTATGCTTAAATAGAGATACATTGACCAGACACAAGCAAAGTTCTGAACCTTGGCAGGATAAGACTGATTCACACTTTTCAAACAATACCTTGCTGTCAAATGCTATTTTGGGCCTTACCAATCAGAACTACACAGTGGGGGCACCAGTAGTACAGTTGGCGAAAGCACACAGCAGCTCAGTTGGCCCAACCAAACAATGGTTCAGGTGATTCAACTCCTCAGCCATTTGTGGAGCCAAACATAAAAATCCAGTGGCTCAACCACTGAGCAACACAAGTAGGGAATAAAGATGTAGTTTAAACCAACCTGGGCGGGGAAGGGGGCAAACAGAAGATCAGGTGGCTCAATTAATCTGCAAATCTGGTGGATGGCTGACTCTGCAGCACAGTGAATAATCCAAAAGTGCAGGTGCTTCAATAAATTAGCACAGCAGGTGGACCTGATTGATTCTCAAAATGCTGCTCAATAATTAACATCTTCATTGGGGCCTTCATTCATTGGCTCCAGTTTGACCAATGATAATTCCAAACATCAAAAAGAATAGACAATCGCTCTAATGCAACAAGTAGAACGTAAGTCTACACAGCCCAGTGTATGCACTTCAGTTAAGAAAACATGTTCCCAGTGGAAGAATCTTACCTGTCCCCAACACTGTTACTCCGTCACTATCATTGGTAGAGCTAAATGTTGCCCTTTGTGCTTGAGGAATGGCGAATTCCATGACCTTGGAACCCTGCAACACTGTCCCCATGGGGATACTGTGACTTGGTTTTGGGGGATCAGAGTATAGATTCACCTGTGGGGGGGAAAAGAGAGTCAGGATGCTGTGGAGGACCAGATAAAATGAAGATCTCATAATATTAAAAGTAAAGGATAAAGGCCAAATATACCCTATTAGTAACTAGTAGTTTACATTGGTCTTGATGGCAGTTTAGCTTTCACACTACTTTTCCTACTACAGGTACATAAAAAAAATAAGATCATTTCAATATATCATAATCCAGCGAATCCACAAGTATGTTTTTAGGGCTGTAAGACCAAACAAGGCTATTTGGAATGGTCTTCCTAGAATTGTTAGAACTCCAAACTACGTGACCTCGAACACTGATTTGTTGGCTGGTCATACACTAACAGGTTTATAAAATGCTCTTACTTTGGCTCCCAGTCGAAGGCGGTCAATGGTATTTTCAGCTTCTGCATACTTAGTGAGGAGCTTGTGGTAATCCTCCTGAAATGAAGAGCCAAGAAGGATAAGTGTTATTAGCATAAGGTGCTGAGTCACAAAGATTCAGGTTCATCTAAGAGAGGGGGTAAACAGAAGTAAGACAGACTTGTTCCAAACAATTAAATAGTTGCATTAAAAAAAGCAGATACGTTTTGTTGTGTTGATTGATAGAACAAGAACAAAGTATTCACCTATTATTGAATTATCTCCATAAAACTATTTATAAACCTTGACCACCCTAATACTAAAACTCCACCACAATCCCAGATTTACCTGTAGTTGATGCACCAGGTCAGTGGCTTGTTGGGGGCTCTGGAACTCTGTAGGGACAGTGCGCTGTGTAGCATGTTCCTGCATGGGCTTCTCCGAGCTGCTCATCAGTACCTCATGGACAATTTCTGCTGGTGACTTGAAAATGGATGGGGACTTTTGGGTTTTTGAGTCTAATCTCTTAGGCTGGGGAGGACAATAACTTTCATCCCTAGGAAACCTTACACGTGGTCCTACCTTGGAGAAGTCAGGCAGCGGGTAATTTAGTTGCCCTCGACCATAAATGGGAACAGTGGAGGATTTTCTGGGCTTCATGCTAGGGTGGTGTGTCCCACTCAAAGAAGGTGTATGGTTGGGCTGAGACATAGCTTTTACAAGGCTGATGCCTGTTCTTTGACGATTTTCAGAAGGAGCAGCAATTGAAGCCTCACCACTGTCTGTGCAGGAGGATTCTGGGAGGGTCTCATCTTCTATACATGAGGTAACGTTCAGTCTTCCAAGATCACTAAGAATGCCAGGTGTCCAATGATTGGACATAGGGTGTGGAGATGGGGAAACTGACAATATGCTGGGTATATTATCTACATCATGGGCATGTATTTTGTGGTAAGCATCATTCCATGAAGACACAGAGGGGCTGTCCCATTGCTCTTCCCCCATTAATGTTTGGCTGTAATCTTTAAACCTCTCAGGGCTGGGGCTGTTATCATATGGAAGGTCTGAGTGTTCATGACCCCAGCTCTCCTCATCTTCATCAGATCTGTCTAAAGAGGTCCCACTATCCTGTTCATCTTCTGTCATATCAAGTTGTTGATCTCTGCTTGGAGGCCTCCAGTCTGTTGGAGGGGGTAGAGAAAGTGAGGCATCTGGGTGATCTTCTAAGATGTGCCCATCTGCCAAAAATAACAGGAAGTTTGTGTGATGTATTTTCAAACTAGGTGGGTTTTTATTTGCTCCTAATATCTAGGTGAGCTTTGTCTTCACACATCCTAGCAGGGTTCATTATAAAAGGAGGGGTAACTTTTTTTATATTGATGTATTGATATTTTCCTTATGTCTCAGCCACCTACTGACCCATGTACTGGGCAAAAATAACATCTACTCTGTTCCATAACAGGTTGTGTTCCATTAAATAGCAATCAGGGTGCCTAGAAACTACACCAGGTTGTGCATAAAGGTAACCAGTGGGCCAGTGATTGGGGCCCCCTGGAGGGAGTGCCCTGCTAGTGTTGTGGTAGTAGTTTAGGGTGCCATCATTAGTTATGGCTGGTCTGCAGTACCATCCCTACGTGTCTGCACAAGCAAGGTGTTTAGCAAGGTTAACTCACCTGTGTCCAGCATGTCCGTAATGCTATTGCTGGTGGTCAAAGCTTCATTGTCCTGCAAAATGCCACTGGTCTCATCAGCGATTTGAGAGAAACTAAACTGTTCCAAGCTTTGTGTTCCAGAGGGCTCCTCATCTGATAGTGCTTCTGGGTAAGAGACCAGATGTTCCTCAAGTCCTAAATTCAGCTCTTGGTCAAACTCCAGAATCCTTTCTTCCTCTGGTCCCAGGTCGCCTTGATCATCCAATCCAATGATCCCATTCTCATCCATGTATTCTGCAAAGTTGTCCTTTTCATCTCCACTGATTTCATGCTCCTCATGGCTGCTGTTGATGTTCATAGTCAGGGAAAGAGGCACAGACTTTCCAAATCCTCTCCCAGTGACATGTCACCTGCAGGTACAAGTTACACATGGTTAGCAGAAGTGGGACAACTGTAATACCATTTTGTCTTGCTTGCTAACACTCTTTACACAATGCCAAAGCTACAGTCCCTTCCCGTGACCCTCATCTTGCCTTGTTATACTCACTATCTCTTATAATGACACTCTCTTTTCCCATTTAGCCTTAATATACATACTTTTCCACAGTGCAGCCCCTTCCCAGAATTAAAAGGTAATGTGGAATATTACATTGGTCTTTAAATTGTAACTACATACTACTGTTTGCATAAGCAAAGGCACATCCAGTGCCACTCTTTGTCCTCCAATATTCATTTGCTGTTCCTAACACAAACCCATAACAATGTGTTTCTTTGCCTCTGTCGGCTCTCATCTTGTTTCTTACTTCTTCCTCATGTCTTGTCAGTCTGTGCATATAACATGCTCTCTTCTGCTTTCTGCCTCCTCTCACTGTTCGTATTTCCTGTCTGACTCTATCTCTCACTTCCTACCCCCTAAACTCTCCTTTCTTATTTTCTGTTGCTTCTGTCTCTCTCTCTCTCTCTCTCTCTCTCTCTCTCTTTTTCTTTCTCCTTCAATTCCTACTCCCCACACTCTCCTTTCCCTAACTTTTTGATACTCTTTTGTCTTTCCTCCCAAATATTAATTCACCCTCAGTTCCCTAATCATTTCCTCATCTTGCGTTTCATACTGCCCATGTGGCATTTCTCTCTCTCTCTCTCTCTCTCTCTCTCTCTCTCTCTCTCTCTCTCTATCTGCCCCCTCCCCCATGCAATTCCCTCTCCCTTATTGCCCCTATTTCTTACTTTTGTTGTGCTGTCACAGCCATTCTGGTTAAATCTCTCAAGTCATCTGATCAAAATACAAGCTTCTTCTCAGCATCCTCCTCCCTCTCCACGCCACTTCCCCAGCTCACAATACCCCCCCCCAACACACACACTTCCCCTCAACAAAACATCTTTCGCCACAAACCCTTGCAGCCTGAATAGAATTTTATTAAAAATCAAGCCACGGCAAGCCAAAATGTTGTTTTTTTAACTGTTCCTGAACTGAAACATTCCAGATTCGCAGTCACTGGTAAGATCAGTCAGAATCCTGAAGAACTTTATTTAGCAACAGGTTAGAAAATCACACCAAAGGGTGCCCAGAACTGCAGTTCATGGACTGCTATGGTATAGAAATTGTGTTGTACCAGACTTTGTTAGGCAACATTCTTAACATAAAATAAGATTGGCAATTTAACAACAAAGCACCATTTTTTTTTCAGATACACTCCCTTCCCAGAAACTATTATGCCACTGTTACTATAGGCGCCACCGCCATCTCTCCCTACTATGCCTGCTATCCCACAGCCATAGTCCTTTCCCAGAGACTATCCCCACTGCTACTATAGGCACCATCTCTCCCTACTATACCTGCTATCCCACAGTCCCTTTCCAGAGACTATTATCCCACTGTTACTATAGGCACCATCTCCCCTACTATACCTGCTATCCCACAGCCACAGTCCTTTCCCAGAGAATATTATCCCACCACCACTATAGGCACCATCTCTCCCTACTATACTTGCTATCCCACAGCCAAAGTCCCTTCCCAGAGACTATTATCCCACCAATACTATAGGCACCATTTCTCCCTACTATACCTGCAATCCCACAGCCAGAGTCTCTTCCCAGAGACTACTATCCCACTGTTACTATAAGCACCATCTCTCCCTATTATATCTACTATCCCACAGCCACAGTCCCTTCCCAGAGACTATTATCCCACTGCTACTATAGGCACCGTCTCTCCCTACTATACCTGCTATCCCACAGCCATAGTCCCCTCCCAGAGACTATTATCCCACTGCTACTATAGGCACCATCTCTCCCTACTATACCTGCTATCCCACAGCCATAGCCCTTCCCAGAGACTATTATCCCACTGCTACTATAGGCACCATCTCTCCCTACTATGCCTGCTATCCCACAGCCATAGTCCTTTCCCAGAGACTATCCCCACTGCTACTATAGGCACCATCTCTCCCTACTATACCTGCTATCCCAAAGTCACAGTCCTTTCCCAGAGATGATTATCCCACCACTACTATAGGCACCATCTCTCCCTACTATACCTGCTATCCCACAGCCATAGTCCCTTCCCAGGGACTATTATCTCACTGCTACTATAGGAACTTTCTCTCCCTACTATACCTGCTATCGAACAGCCACAGTCCCTTCCCAGAGACTATTATCCCACCACTACTATAGGCACCATCTCTCCATACTATACCTGCTATCCCACAGCCAGAGTCTCTTCCCAGAGACTATTATCCCACTGTTACTATAAACACCAACTCTCCCTTCTATACCTGCTATCCCACAGCTACAGTCCCTTCTCAGAGACTATTAACCCACCACTACTCTAGGCACCATCTCTCGCTACTATAACTGCTATCCCACAGCCAGAGTCTCTTCCCAGAGACTATTATCCCACTGTTACTATAAGCACCATCTCTCCCTTTTATACCTACTATCCCAAAGCCACACTCCCTTTCTAGAGACTATTATCCCACTGCTACTATAGGCACCATCTCTCCCTGCTATACCTGCTATTTCACAGCCATAGTCCCTTCCCAGAGACTATTATCCCCATTGCTACTATAGGCACCATCTCTCCCTATTATACCTGCTATCCCACAGTCACAGTTCCTTCCCAGAGACTATTATCCCCACTCTTCATTTTGACATTAATTTAATCCATGTCTCTAAACAGTGATATTCAGATAATCTGAAATTTTCTTTTTCCCCTCATTTAATTTATAGCTGTAACATCAAAGTTATTTAAAGCAGAGCATAGAGTAGTATTGTACATAGCCGGAGGCACAGATGTCAGACTCAGTGCCCTTTACACGCTACACACTGGTCAGCTGAACTCAATTTGACATCACATCTGTATAGTTTGGTGCCCCTAAGGGCTGTGTCCCATTTAGATTCTGTTTACTGCCAGTAAAATGTACAATGGCTCAGTAACTCAGTGCCAGGATGGGTGGGTCCCCACAGAGATCTAAGGGCAGGGATTTGATTAAAGGGCTCTTCTCACCCCTTGTCTACAAGAATACACAAAGTTACAGGTCTGTTTTACAACTCAGCAGAACAACAATGACCACACATGAAAATATACATTTATTTGGTGGGGTTTGCAAATAAGTAGATTTTTGCCTGATTTAGCCACCCGTGTGGTTGCTAAAATTGCACTAATCCAAATGACTGACCCCCAGGCCAGCCATCAAATCATTATAGAAGGCTATACAGGGATATAATTGGAATAGGAGAACAATATTCTAATATTCTATACAATAAGTATAACAATTATTCTAATAATAAACTTCATTTCAGCAATGGCACCACCTGTTGTTGAAGTACAATCCCCAGCAGCCACCACCATCTGAAGGAATCCAGAAGATGTCAATTTTAGTTCAGCAACAACTGCAGTGCCACTGGTTGGACAGTCCTTCATATAAACAGTGGGATTTCCAACGTCTGTTCTTAGCTGAGCCCACACAGTACATTGCATATAAGATACAGAATGACATAAAGTAAGCCATCCTGTTATTATTGCCTTAATATACTGTATATTTTCTATCACAGCTGGGAAAATAATAGCAACATCATATTATAGATGCAGCATCATTCCTAAATCGTAAAGAACATTTAAAGGGGTGTTTCACATTTAAATTAACTTTTAGCATGTTATAGAATGGCCAATTCTAAGGTAATTTGCAATCGGCCTTCATTATTTATTTTTTATAAATCTTTAAATGATTTGCCTGTTGCTTCTGACTCTTTCCAGCTTTCAAATGGACCCCATCTAAAAAACAAATGCTTTGTAAGGCTGCACATTTATTGTTATTGCTACTATTCATTACTTATCTTTATATTTAGTCCTTCTCCTGTTCATATTTCAGTTTCTTATTCAAATCAGTGCATGGTTGTTGGGTTAATTTGGACCCTAGCAATCAGATTGCTGAAATTGCAAACTAGCGAATTGCTAAATAAAAAGCTGAACAACTCAACAATGACAAATAATAAAAATTTTCTCTTTACATCATACTAAAAGTTCACTCAAAGGTGAACAAACCTTTAAATGGGATAGAAAGCAAAAGTTTAATTTTAAAAAAATAATAAAAAAAAATAAAAATATATATATGTGTCTGTGGATATATATATACTATTCCTTATTAATATTATATTGTTTCTTATATATCTTTTTCCCTATGAGTCCCTCAATATTATTATTATATATTATAACTGGCAATGTTATTACACACCCACTCCCTTAGGAATAACTTGTACCAGACTCAATTGAAGCAAAGAAAAGCTGAAGATAAAAGAAAGTGCATAAATTCAGCAACAGGTCTTGGAGTTATAAAAAGATAACAGGATTAACCCCTGCCTGGCTGGCCCATCTGCAAAACTGGCACTGGGTAATCTGCGAGGGTGGGGGGGTGCGTGTGAATGAGGGGCTGCTGGTTGGGAGTTAGGGTGAGGGGTGCGGGAGTAGGAAGGGGCGCAGCAGGGTCGGAGGATCAGAGTTGTAATTCTGGAGGTGGAGCGGAACAGACAAAGAAAGGAGATTAGCAGGAGTCAGAGCGAGATATTGTCCCAGGAGAGGGGGAGGCGGGGGGGGGGTTGGTAAGGGGGGTGCAAGAAGATGTGGGGAGCGCTAGAGAAATGGTTTCCATACAGTTTAGGGGAGAATCAATTACCCTGCAGTGATGTTCCGTCCTCTTCTACTGCCCCAGCTCAGTCCCGGTTGCCTACAGACCCGAGTAGAACTGAATGTGTGTGTGTAACCACAGCAACCGAGCGTGTATATACTCTCTCTCTCTCTCTCTCTCTCTCACACACACACACACACACACACACACTGCAGCCTAGCTAAATCTCAGCAACTCACACTCACTGCAGCCTAGCAACTCTCACTTACCCTCACTGCAGGCAGCCTAGCTAATCTCAGCAACTCACTCACAGCAGCCTAGCTAATCTCAGCAACTCACACACTCACACACACTCACACTCACTGCAGCCTGGCATATCTCAATAACTCACACACACTTACACACTCACTGCAGCCTAGCTAATATCAGCAATTTACACACACTCACACTCACTGCAACCTAGCTAATAACAACAACTCACACACTCACTCACACTCACTTGCATTCACTGCAGCCTAGCTAATCTCAGCAACTCACTCACACTCACTGCAGCCTAGCTAATAATAGCAACTCTCACACTGCAGCCTAGGTCTCAGCAACTCACTAGCACTCACACACACTCACTGCAGCCTAGCTAATCTCAGCGACTCACACACACTCACTCACACTCACTGCAACCTAGCTAATAACAACAACTCACACACTCACTCACACTCACTTGCATTCACTGCAGCCTAGCTAATCTCAGCAACTCACTCACACTCACTGCAGCCTAGCTAATAATAGCAACTCTCACACTGCAGCCTAGGTCTCAGCAACTCACTAGCACTCACACACACTCACTGCAGCCTAGCTAATCTCAGCGACTCACACACACTCACTCACACTCACTGCAACCTAGCTAATATCAGCAACTCACACACACACTCACTCAAACTCACTGCAGAATAATTATGGGGGAAAATGCTTAATAATGGAAGAATACAGTAAGTAGATATAAAAGACTAGGAGAATAAAGTGGCTGAGTGAGGAGAGGAGGAATAAGAGTTTGGAAAGTGGGCCCCCGGTCTAAGGTTTTCTGGTGGGCCCCTGGCATCCTAGTCCAACACTGTCAGCAACTCACTCACTGCAGCCTATCTAATCTCAGAAACTCACACTCACTGCAACCTAGCTAATCTCAGCAATTGACACTCACTGCAGCCTAGCTAATCTCAGCAACTCACTTATGGGCACATACTCCACACTGCATGTAAGTGCCAAACGCAGATGGAACACAGCATGCAGGGTGAAAACACAAGTGAGTAAGAGTCTTACAATGCCAACACAAGATGCAAGGACATGCAACACAGGCTAAGACAACACTTGGCAAACAAAATGGCAAAAGTGCCAGCACACATACAGTACTATCCAAGCGTTAATTATACATAGAAATAAGCAGGAAAAAAAATCATAATTATGCCAAAAAACAGCAAATTACAAATACCGCACGTATTTTTCAGATCATAAAGAATATTGAGCTTTTGTGTAAATGAACAACAAAGCTCAGCCCTGTAATGAACTACATCTCCCAGCATCCCCAGAAGGAACCCTTTTGTTGACTTTAAATATCCTTACATACAGCATGTATGGACAACATGTCCTATATATTTACCCTAATACCCTAACATTGCCTTCTTTATATAGAAGCCTATATTACTGTTGCAGTGCTCCTGTGTGTTTGTATAAGGCACTGCAGCTAAAAGCCAACAGAATTGTTTATATTATTCAGTGGAGAGTTTCCCTCATAAAGGGAAATAATGGGAATGTTATTAAAACATGTTCCTTCAAGACAAATTGCATGAGATGCTTTTGCAACAGGTTTGGGAGTTATAATGAAGGGTTAACCTTTTCCTGGATGACCCCATCAGTCAGGGAATTGGGAAATCTGTGAATAGGGGGAGCTGGGTTTTTGGACAGCATTATGTACATGGGGAGGACAGACCGGCAGAACGAGGAGGAAGGGAAGAGGTATTGGGAGTGTCAGCAGGTAAGGGGCAAGCAGTGAAAGACAATTGAGGCATAACAAGTACAAGGGACCCACATCAAAATCATTATAGGGGCCACATAAACTTTGGGAAGAATATGTTATTAACAGAAGCTTATCTGAAAGTACCCAACTGGGCATGGGCAGCAGAAGATGTTTTTGCTTCTTGGGTATCCAGGAAAAGGTGACTTGGGGGCATGGAAAAATTAGCCCACACCCACTTTTTAGGCAAGTCTGTTAAATCCAACCCAACTTAATATTTATTTCCAAGATTTTAAAGGCAATCATAGCAGCATATTCTGCAAGAACTATAACTGAAAACTTTGGTGATTCATGCTGCCGCTTCTGTGACCCTGTTGTACCGCTACAATACATAAGGAATAATACATAAGTGTCAGCGTGTTCCCACGCTGATCCTTTGCTCTGCCTCCTCTGCTTACCTGGAATGCCTGCAAAATAATATTACAGAAGGTCATGCACTTTAACAGTGGAAAACACATCATTTCAAAGGAAGAGATTAGATTCAGGCAACAGGGCACACCAGCATTTTTTTTCGATGCCCAAGTCTGACCCTGCCCCCTTGTGTACATGATAAGGATACTAGAAGTGATTGAGGGGGTTTTGTGGCCATATAAAGACACAAGGCTGCAGGCTGAGTTATACAAGGAACTAATGTATTATAAGGGATAATGTACCCCCTTCTGTAACTGATAAGAATATTAGAAGTCACTGAGGGGTTATGTGACCATATAAAGGCACAAGGCTGCAGGTGGGGCTATACAGGGAACTCTGAGTATTATTCATGTATTATAAGGGATAATGTACCCCCTTCTGTAAATGATAAGTATATTAGAAGTCACTGAGGGATTCAGTGACCATATAAAGGCACAAGACTGCAGGCTGAGTTATACAGGGAATATTTAGAGAAATTAGGAAAATTAGGTACTTATTTCTTGCCGATCTCCTTACAGTCTCTCCACTGTCCAAAAAATCTCCCCAACACTTACCGAAAATTAACAGGAGACCCCACTGCAATATTTAACAATAAAATAAAAAAAATTAATAGATGAAGTCATGAAAGGAGGCATCTTGGATCAAAAAGAAAACAAATACTTATATAGAAAAACTCCAAAGGTCCCGGTATTTTATTGTCTACCTAAGATCCATAAGGATATAAATAGTCCACCAGGTAGACCAGTAATCCCCAACCAGTAGCTCGTGAGCAACATGTTGCTCTCCAACCCCTTGGATGTTGCTCTCAGTGTCCTCAAAGCAGGTGCTTATTTTTAAATTCCAGGCTTGGAGGCAAGTTCTGGTTGCATAAAAACTAAGTATAGTGCCAAGTAGAGTCTCCTGTAGGCTGCCAGTCCACATAGGGCTACCAAATAGCCAATCACAGCCCTTATTTAGCACCCCAAGTGATTGTTCATGCTTGTGTTGCTCCCCAACTCTTTTTACATTTGAACGTGGCTCACGGGTAAAAAAGATTGGGGACCCCTGTCATAGGGCAACTAAATAGCCATTTATATCCTTTATTTGGCACCACCCAGGAACTTTTTTCATGGTCGTGTTGCTCCCCAACTCTTTTTAGGCTAAGGACACACTAGGCGATTTTGCCGCGAAAAGTCGCCCGCGATTTTTAAAAAGAAAGTCGCGGCGACATGGCGATCGTCATTTGCTGCAGCGATTTGAAGGAGCGACATTTACAGGAAGCGACTGTTATACCACAATGCCATGCGAAACTAGCACGTCATGTTCACGCAGAAAACGGAAGTCGTCATTGTTCGTTCGGCGTGTTGTCTCAGTGGCGTGTTGTCTCTGCGGCGTGTTGTCTCAGCGGCGTGTAGTCTCCTGCTTCATTATGGAGGATGAGCTGGCAGTATTATTTATGCTTATCTACTTGTATTATTTTTTGCTACAGGAAGAAAGAAAAAAAAGAGCAGCTGCTAGAAAGTATTGGGTACATCCCATAACAAGTCAGCGGCTAAAGAATGGACAGTTTCATATTTTATACAGTGAACTGCGCCGTTATCCTGAAAAATTCCAAAAATTTTTTCGGATGTCAACATCTAGCTTTGATGAGCTGCTGACTATTTTAACGCCAGGTCTGAGTCATGACCACACGTTGATGAGGGATCCGATTTCGCCCGAGGAACGACTATGCTTAACTCTAAGGTTTGTGTGTTGTTTTTATTTATGGTATATGGTATATGATTTGTGACCTGGGGTGATCCGGATAATGGATCTTTTTGTAAGGTAGATCATCATATCTTAAGTGTACTAGAAAGGCATGTAAACATTAAGTCTATTTCGTAATGTGGAACTTTTCTGTATATAAGGTTTCTGGATAACGGGTACCATCCCTTATTGATATTTATAAAAAGGTCAGACAGCTGACCGAAACGTCCGGTTTCCCTGTGTGATATATATATATAGTTATAAATATGGTCATTTATTAATAATACAAGTCTATCATTGTAATATTTTTAATAACTAACCCTTTATCTTTTTTCTTTCTTTCTTTCAGATTTTTAGCAACTGGGCAGTCATTTTCCTCTTTATATTTCCAGTTTCTTATTGGTCGATCCACTATTTCCAAAATTGTTAGAGAAACGTGTATGCTTATGTGGTCTGAGCTGAGAAGACTTGTGATGCCAGTCCCAGATGAAAATGCATGGCTGCGCATTGCAGAAGACTTCCAACAAAAAACCAATTTTCCGAATTGTTTGGGGGCCTTGGATGGAAAACACATTCAAGTTACTCTGCCAATCAAAAGTGGTTCAAAATACTTTAATTATAAAAAATACTTTTCCATTGTTCTTATGGCTGTCGTTGACGCAAATTATTGCTTTACACTCATTGATGTTGGAGCCTATGGAAGCACTGGCGATGCTAGTGCTTTCAGGAATTCTTCATTCGGACGCCGACTCTCAGAAGGGGCACTTCAACTACCTCCTCCGAAACCATTGCCTGGGACTGCTGGACCTTGTATGCCTTATGTCTTTGTGGGTGATGAGGCATTTGGCCTTACGGAAAATATAATGCGGCCATACCCAGGGTCACAAAGGGCCATTCAGAAAAGAGTTTTCAATTACAGATTATCAAGAGCAAGGCGTATGGTGGAATGTGCTTTTGGTATTCTGTCCAACAAATGGCGGGTATTCCATACTGCTATACAACTGGAACCTGATTTTGTGGACAATGTGATAAAAGCCGGTTGTGTTTTACATAACTTTGTGCGGCTTCGGGATGGCTACAATTACCAAGACACCCTAACAGATGATATACCAGACATTGATTGGGCCCCTGTTAGAGGTCCTACAGGAGGAATGAGGGTGCGAGATCATTTGGCAAATTATTTTATGTCTCCTGATGGCTCAGTACCGTGGCAGTTAAACCGCATGTAGTCTGTAACCAGGCTAATGTTTTATGCTACCTTTAATAAATTCTGTTTAAAATACTAAGGTTGTTGTGTTGTTTTTCACTCACAGTTTTGTTTATGTTTGTATTGAGAAGGGCTCTTGTTCCTTAAACAAACAGGTTTAAGAAAAAGATACAACATTTTTGATACTTAGCACAGTTGAGGGACCCTCCATAAAATACTATAACTTCCCAGTTCCAGGACAAATTTATTGAGCCTCTCACAAACTTTATCTTATCCATCCCTCCCAATATGTATATATACATATACACACACACATATATACATACATATACATACATATACACACATATATACATACTTATACATACACACATATATACATACTTATACATACACACATATATATACACATACTCATTCTGTGCATTCGCATGCGCAAAGACGCATGCGCAAAGACCTCGCGCACGGTATTGCGCATGCGTCTTTGCGCATGTGAATGTACTGAACTGCGCAATACGTCGTGTCGTCATGACGTCATTGCGTTATTTAGCCTGCGACATAGAGACATAGAGAGCAAGATGGTGGGCATTAATAGTCTCAATGATGCTCAGGCATGGGAGATTGCAAGCTTTCTTCTAGGAGAAAGCTACGATAACCTCCCAGTTTATGTGACCCAAAAGAGGGCACATAAACAACAAATACTACACCGGCTGAAGCGACGATTACGTCACAGGCATGGCGTCAGCTTTAACCGACGCACCCTCCAAAGGCTCTGGTCAGACCTCAAGCGCAGGGAGCCAGAGTTTATAATGCAAGTTCAGCTGCATGAAAACCGTGAGTAGTTAAGTAACTAAGAAAGATACACTACATTATCTATCTCTGGCAATCTCCATATACATATATATACACGCATATATATATATATACACACACACAGTTGTTTACAAAAGTATTTGTCCCCCTTAAACTTTTTCAATATTTTGTCACATGACAGCCACAAACATAAATCAATTTTATTGAAATTCCATGTGAAAGAACAAAAATAACTGCAAATTGGGGTGTGCCCTCTTTGGTCTGAGTGCAGTCAGTTGCCCATAGACATTGCCTGATGAGTGCTAATGATTACAGTGCACCAGGTGCTGCTGTCTTGTCAATTATGTAGAATTCCGGTTGTAGTTAACAGCGCACACTGGAATTATTTAAAAGATTAATTTATTTATCAAATGTTAAAATTCACATGTATCGACGTTTCGGTCCGGATCTTGGACCGTTTTCAAGATATATATCTGTATATATTAGATTATGTACACATATATATATATATACACATATATACATATATTTCGATAGCTATTTTTTTTTGATATATTGATAAATTTTGATTTTGTACAGGGGCAGATGTAGAGCAGGAGGAGGAGGAACAGCATCTGGAGGCAGAGGAGGAGGAGGAGGAGGAGTCAGTGCAGCATGAGGAGGAGCTGCAGCCGCTGGAGGCGGAGGAGGAGCAGCAGTCGCTGGAGGCGGAGGAGGAGCAGCAGTCGCTGGAGGCGGAGGAGGAGCAGCAGTGGCTGGAGGCTCAGGAGGAGCTGCATTTAGAGGAGGAGGAGCAGCAGCAACCTGCAGGTAAGTGCAAATTAAATTGCATACCACTTCCCTTCTTTTTCAAAAGTGAAACATAAATAACAATGCAATAAATTTTATATAGGTCGCCAAGAAGATGAATGGGACCACGCTCGACTGGTCGAGGAAATAAGGGAGCTAAAGGCAAGGGTGTTGGCCCTGGAAAACCTGCAGCACCAGCGCCACCCTTAAAATTTTTTTTTGTTATTTTATTTTTGTATATACATATGGCATGTTTTTTGCCTTTTCTTCTAATTTTATATTATAAAAAAAATTTTACTTCTACGATAGTTGTCAGTCCTATTAATAATCATAAAACAATAACGTTTCAGTATAAAAAAAGTTTTATTATAATAATTATGGTAAAAAAAAAACATTCCTATTCACTTTTCGGACCAAAAGTGCAAAAGTGCAGCCGCCCATCTCCATTCCCGTCAACAAAGGGCAAACATAAAACCACCAAAGTGCATACTTGTCAACAATAGAAAAGAACAACACATAAACATAAAACAATATACAACATGTGCTAAATCTAAATGAAACAGTGTAAGTGTTATATAAATTAAAATTATAAATTAAAGCGCCCTTCTATAGAATTTATAAATTAAAGGTCTGTGTGGGAGTTTTGGGAAGGATAATGATATGGGTCTGAGAGTGTGTTTTGGGATGGATACTGATATTGGTACCAAGAGTTTCCTGTTCCTGGCGTTTGTGGCATGGGGTAATGCTGAGGTGGAATGGGAATGTTCGGTGATTGCACACCACTTGGTGGCACATATCTATAAACAAGTTTTGTCATCTCAACTTGAAGAGATTGTCTTTGTGCCTGCGGAATTGTCATAATTGTGGGCAGTAATCCAGTTAAAAATGAAAATTCTGGAGTCTCCTCATGTTGGTAAGTGTTCTTGGGACCACCTCGGGTAGATAGCGAAGTGCATAGCATAGAGATCATCTCTTTGACATCTCCCGATGCAATTTCAGAGCTGCTCCTTTTTCTTTTCCCTGACTGTTTGTTTGCAGCCTGAGAGAGTCGAAGGGGATGCAAAGTGTTACTGGTACTGGCACTAGGGCTGCCCGATGATGTTCCAGATGATGTTTCTCCAATATTTTCACTTTCACCAACATTTTCCTCATTTTCCTCCTGTTGCTCATTTTCTACATTGCCAGAAGTTCTAAAAAGAAATTGGTTCCATACATATTTTTGGTATCCTATTAATAGAGAAATAGTGCAAATACGATAATATGTTAGTATAAAGCACAACTGTTCACCCCCCCTTCAAAATCTAAACAAATGGAGGATTTATGTTTGGTTTTAAAAGTGCTGCATGCTAAGCACAACACAACAATAAATTACAGTCTGACATCACAATAATCAAATTATGAAAGTGGATTAACACTTACTGTCTTGTGGTAAAAGTGGGGACCAGGAAAAGCAGCCTGTCAGCATAGATATATTTCTTTCGTCTTGAGGGTGAGGCGCCACTACGTGAATCATTCTTCTGTAAGGAAACTTCCCTACGGAAGCAATCCTTAATATTCTTCCAACGTGTTTGAAGTTCTTTCACTGTAATAAAAATGAGAAAAATATAAATATTTTTACATGGACTAACACAGTTCATGCAGAATGTGTCACATAATTGAAAAATAACCATGACTGGTATGAAACTAGGTCTGGACTGGGAATCAACATAGGCCCTGAGATTACCATTCTAGCTACACAAAGGCACAAAAATTTCACACAAAGTCCCCAAAATACATACCTCCCTCCCAACTTTTTGAAACAAAAAGATGGACAAAAAAAATTTGGTGAGTTACACGACAACAGTGCGGGGATAAGAAGGAATGCACATGGTATGTATACCTAACAAACAGTTACCTTTTTTGTTTTTCTCATCCTCTGCAAGAGATTCCCAGTCTTCTATGAGCAGAAATGCCACCTCCTCCCAAAGTTTCTTCCTGTTTTGCCTATTGTGATATGCACTCATTTCCGTCATATAAAGAGCAGGCCGTTCCTCTACCAGATCAATTAGCCTGTCAGTATCAAAACTATTTTTGAAAAGAAAAGGCATTTTGTCTTGAGTCTTTTCTCAGCGTTTTCTCTCGGCGTCTTGTTTTGTCGGCGTCTCTCGGCGTCTTGTTCTGTCGGCGTCTTGTCTCGTGGTTTTGTGTGGGCGTCTTCTCGTTGCGTCCTCTCGTTGCGTACTTCCGTGTTGACGTAGCGTATTCTCGCGGCGACATTTCGTTTCGTGTGTCAGTGTAGAGGCGATTGCTATGTTTGCTGATGTACAGTCTATTTCACCCCTATCGCTCCAAAAAGGGTATGGACGCGATTCGAAGCTATTGGCGATCTGAAATCGCGCTGTGTGTATTTGTCGTGGCGATTTACATTTCTGTTACCGCTACGACAAAACGAACGACTTGTCGCCGCGACCCGCTTTTAAAAGATCGCGGGCGACTTTTCGCCCGGTGTGGCCTTAGCCTTACATTTGAATGTTGCTCATTGGTGAAAAACGGTTCGGGACCCCTGAGGTAGACCGATAGTATCGGGCATAAATTCCATCTCTTGTAATATGTCCGAGTATGTGGATAGAATATTACAAAAGTATGTAGTAGAACTAACCAGTAATTTAAAGGATTCCACTGAAGTCATTAGGACTTTACAAGATATTAAACTAAACCAAGGAACCTATTGTATTTGTGTACTTTGGATGTGAAAGCCTTGTACACATCAATTCAACATGAACTGGGAATAAAAGCGGTCTCCTATTGCTTGGAAGAAGATCAAACCATATTGAGAAACCAAAAGGAATTTGTGATAGAAGCTATCTCCTAGTTACAGCTGTGGGGTACTGCCATGGGAACGAGGTTTGCGCCCAGCTATACAAATTTGTTCTTGGGTGATTGGGAGGAGCATAGTATAGTGCACAGGCTGGGCGGCGACCTAGTCCTATGGCGGTACTTCATAGACAATATCATTTTTATATGGCAGGGAAGTGAATCCAGGATGTTGAAATTTGTGAATGACCTGAATGAGAATGACGTAAGACTTCCGGTTATGGCGCCTGAGAGAGCGGGAGGGCAGGAGTGAAGCTCCGCGCATTTCCACTTACAACAGCTATTTAAATTCGGCAAGATACTTCATTTACTTACCTTTAAGATCCTCTGAGTTCCTGGTCTCTTTTGCGAGTCTTCCGAAGTGATCCGGTTGCGGCTGGGGAGAGCAGAGGAGAGTTTTGACTCGATGCTGGCGGGTGCCCATGGCCTTGGCTCTGAAACGGAGACTTGTTAACCTGTGAACCGGAAAGGAAAGAGAATTATTTCGAGGATTTCAGTAACTATAACTTATATATTAATGATTTAAATAGTTCCTGGCAAAACTAAAAGATTTGGGAGTCATATACTTTTGAGACAAAATGGCTGACAGAAGTATCACCTCATGATAACTCCTTTTACCAAGCCTAACAGTTTTCAAAATACAGAAAACCAAACTGAGGGAAAGGGAAATATTTATTGAGGAAAAAGTCAGTGACTAAGTTTTTGTAAAGGAGCAGTAATAACCCCAAGTATAACAAAAGTTATTACTGTGTGACGCATTTGTTTATGAAGCAAGATGGCCGACAAGGGGTTCTTTCTTTACCTCAGGATGCACCCTTATATTATGCCTTAATGCTTCTACACAAAAAGTATTGAGCTGGAGGAAAAGTTAACCGGTGTGAAGGGAAAGACAAAGTGAGTCTCATTGTTTTTACTAAGGAGATGATAAGATCTTCAGTCATATCTAACTTTGACTAATGAGAGACGCATCTGTGTGAGGAAAAAAGGTGGTTAAACTATAGCCTCATGTTACACTCTCTTCACAAATAGTAATATTTGTGCATAAAGACTCCTGTATTGCAAATAAACAGAAGCTGAGGTAAAAACAAGTGAATTATCTGAACCTATTTACTGCATCTTCATTCCAGACTGCAAAGAGTATTGCAAACTGTGAAGAAAATATATATTTGGGACATTTTATTCCACCCCAAGTCTGAAACACACACCAGTCTACATTCAAGTAGATTAAGTGTTTTCTTGAGATACTGCTTGCAACTATAGTGGATTTCGATATATATATATTACATATATATATATATATATATTTTTTTTTTTTTTTTTTTTTGACGAAAATCTACTGCTGAAATATGGATACTTCTCCTGCCCCCTCAGTTTTCTCTACTAAAAGCAATGGGAAAACCTATGAAAGAAGTAAATTGAAGATTCCAAAAATTCTGAAAATGACAATGGCTCTATTAAAAGCTCACAACAAAAATCTACTGAAAATTCTCTTCTAGCAGCCGAAGTTGCAAAACTACTTAACCCAACGATTGAAAAGGCTATTCAATCAGCTATTGAAAAAGCACTTGAACTTCTACAAGGCACTATTAAAAGTTTGTCTGAAAACCTTACCTCACAGAATCGCCAGATGCAGGAATTACAATCTCTGGTTTCTGATATTCAAGATGACACAATTTTCACTTCTACGAGATTGGATGATCTGGAAAAGAAGACAAAGGATATGCAATCTAAAATTGATGATCTCGAAAATAGAACAAGAAGAAATAACTTAAGATTTATAGGAATTCCGGAATCTTATAAGATGAGTGACATTATCACTATGATTACTTCAACGATTCCTAAAAACAAGGGATTTCACAAGACTTGACAAACATTAAGCTGGAAAGAGTCCATCGCATTGGACCTTTGAGAGAACAAGCTCCCCTCAAACCAAGAGCAGTTATTGCTAAGTTCTTAGACTATTCTGAAAAAGCTCTATTTCTTCAAGCCTATAAGAAAAACCATACATTGGATATTGATGGCTTCCGAATCCTCATATTCCAAGACTATTCAATTTTGCTCTCTCAAAAAAGGAAGGAGTTCACTACAATTTGCCAATCTTTATTTAAGATGAACATTAAATTTGCACTCACGTACCCAGCTAAATTGAAGATTTTTCTGGCAACTGAAACCCACATTTTTGAAAACCCAAAAGATGCTTCAAACTTCATATTCCGGCTTGAGAAACAATCCTCATCCTCTATAAAGGATCACCCTAAAGATGCAAGATTTGGTTTTCCTGCTTCGACTAAGGAAAGGAGGCAAGAAACAAAAGTTTTTTCTCGTCCCACACAGAAGATTCAAGATAAGAATACAACAGCAAATCCAAGATCTAGATCCAGATCCCCTATTACACAGGAACAATCTAATTTGGATAATATGATGACCTAATTTAACTTGATATTTCAATTAAAATTAAAATTTGAAGGTTTTTAGTTTGTAAGTGGTAGATGATGTGGAATTTTCCCTGCCACTTATCTTTGTAAGAGAGTTTAAGCTTTCTCTCTCTTTAGGAAAAAAGTGAAGTCACTGAACCTAATGTTTATTCTTCTGGTGCTTTGTTTTTTTTTCTTTTTTGGTTGGTTGAGATTTTTTGATACCAAAGCACTAAAGTTAAGAAGCTTTTGGTTTTTTTGGGTTGATATACTTAAAGATGTTCATTTCATCAATAGATGGTTTACATCCCTGATGTCTTTTTATGTATTTTATTGGAGTTTTGTCCAATTTTTTTTATGATGATTCTATTTTATTTTTTCATTCACTTAAGTGACCTGGCTTACATTACATTCTCCTCTTATTTTACTAGACCTGGTATTTTTAGAAACTTTTGGTATTCTTGTAACAATGTTTTATATCTTATGATAGGTTTTAATGCTTAATATTGTTACTTGGAACGTGAATGGGCTTAATTCATTTATAAAGAGAAAAAGAGTGTTAGCTGAGTTAAAAAAATTGAAATCAGAAGTAGTTATGCTACAGGAAACTCATCTTTCTGACGTAGAATCTGAAAAATTAAAAAAGGGATGGGTTGGAAATGTAGTCTATTCCCCTGCAGTGAAAAAAAAGGAGGAGTAGCGATCTTATTTCATAAGTCTTTAAATATCCAATTATTGAACTCAGAAAGAGACAATGATGGAAGATTCGTGAATAGCTGAGGTGCTTTTACAAAATAAGGTTTGGTTCATGAGTTCCTTATATGCTCCTAATTCAGGTAAAGAACAGTTCTACTCTCAGATAATCCAGAAGATAGGGATTTATCCACAAAATAAATTTGTTATTGGCGGAGATTTTAATGAATCTTATTTATGGCCTTTAGATAAAAGTGGCCCAGTCCAAAAACAGTCTATTAAAAAATCAAAATTGTTATCGAATTTTGAAAGTCAAACTAAGATGGTGGACCTTTGGAGAATGTTGAATCCGACAGATAGAGATTTTACCTTCTTCTCTCATCCTCATGGAATAGGAACTCGTATTGATTTCTTATTTTCATCAATCGATGTACTTAATAAAACTAGATCAGCAAATATTGGTAGTATCAACTTATCAGATCACGCCCCGGTCTTAATTGAGGTAGATCTAGGTCCTTCACCAAAATCTTACATTCCTTGGTCTTACCCAATTTTCCTCAAAGATAAGCCGGAATTTAATAAAAAGCTGAGAGAGAGATGGAAATTGTTTCTTAAAGAAAATATGTCAACTCAGGAGGATGAACCCAACTTGCCATTGTTATGGGATGCGTGGAAAGCGGTAATCCGTGGGGAAATTACTTCATATAGAATACATTATATGAGAAAAATTAATAAAGAATTTATTTTGCATTCTAAAGCTCAAAAAAAGGCATATTTGAATTTCGTTATGCATCCTACTAAACAACATAGTGAAAAATATAAAGAAGCATTAGATAAACTTAAACATTGAGTTAATTTGAGGGACCAATCTTCTTTTGCCTACTGTAAAGCTGGGTTTGGTAATTTACATAATAAATCAAATAGATTTCTCGCCAATATGTTTAAACATAGTAAATGGTCTCATAAACCAATGATGATTAGAAATCATTTGGGTAAGATGACTAACCTCCCAAAAGACATAGTAAATATCTTTAAATGTTATTTCGAATCTATTTATTCTCCTTCACAGCTGGATGAAACTGAAAGTCTGAATTTTCTTTCGAAGGTTAATTTCCCAAAACTATCTGAAGAGCAACTAGAGGTGCTTAATCAACCAATTAATATTCAGGAAGTATTGTCTACCATAAATTCTTTAAAGGATTTCAAAGCTGGTGGGCCGGATGGATTAATTTCTCCTTTTTATAAAACACTAAAATTGGAACTAGCCCCTTTTTTGACCAATCTATATAATGAAATTTATTGTCATGGGAAAGTCTTAAATTCTAGTATGGTTTCTCATATCAAATTAATTCCAAAGGAAGGCAAAGATCTTTCTCAACCGGCTTCCTTTAGACCAATTTCTTTAATAAATCTCGACATTAAAATTTTAACAAAAATAATAGCTGATAGGCTTTCTTTATTGCTTCCTAGTATTATCTCTCCTCAGCAAAATGGTTTTGTAAAAAATAGAACAGGGGTTAAGAATATACGTACTTTAATAAATATTATTTACAAAGCCAAGAAGGCTATGATTCCATGTTCAATATTGAGCTTAGATGCTGAGAAAGCCTTTGACAATGTCTCTTGGAAATATCTCTCAGAATGCTGTGACAGATTTGGTCTTAAAGGTCAGTTTATGTTATTACTTAGCTCTATTTATTCTAATCCCAAAGCAAGAATCGCAGCAGTTGGGGAATTATCAGAGACTTTTGATCTCTTCAGAGGAACTCGTCAAGGGTGTCCTTTGTCCCCACTTTTGTTTAATATCTCTATGGAGCCTTTAATTAGATTTCTGGACTCTTCAAATATATTCCAAGGTCTGATGATCGATGGTAAACATTACAAATCATTAGCATATGCTGATGACCTTCTCTTGATTGTTAGTAATCCAACGTTATCACTTAAAAATATTTTTAATTTTTTGACTATTATAAGACTTTTTCAGGATATTTCATTAATTCCAGTAAAACAGATATTCTGAACATTTGTTCTAACATTCCGAGGCAATTGCTAGCTGATCTTCAAATTAAATCTCCTTCTGGTAAAATGAAATACTTGGGAATTTTGATCCCTTCTGATCTCTCTAAATTATACCCTTTAAATTTTTCTCCATTAAGTCACATAATGCAAACCCATTGCAAAAAATGGATGGATAGTCCATTGAACCTAATGGGAAGGATAGCATTATTCAAAATGCTAATTTTTCCAAAAATTGCGTTTCCTATTCTGAACCTTCCGCTATTGCTAAAACATCTTGATGTGCAGAAGTTAGACCGAATCCTCAGAAATTTTATTTGGCATAACAAAAAACCTAAAATTTCTTTATCTAAACTTAGAAAACCTAAAGGTTTAGGAGGACTTAATGTCCCAGATTTCAGAAAGTTTAATATTGCTGCTAATACTAGATATATCGTGGAATGGCTGTCGGGTACTGAGAAATTTACTAATCTGAATCTGGAATTATTTTTGGACTCAAAAGAACATATTATATCTTCTTTACATAAAAACTGGTCTGAGCAACATATAGATATTAAGAGAAATCCAATTTTTAGGGATACAACCAGTACTTGGAAAATTCTATGTAAACAGAATAATCTAAACTTCAATGTCTCACCTTTTTTATCTCCTTTCTTTCTGAAGGGGTTTCCCATAAAGCAAAGAATTCAATTTTCTTACAAATGGAGAAAATTCGGTATTTCTCAAATTACTCACATTTTAGATCCAATTTTGGGAGACCCACTCCCTTGGAAAATGTTTAAGGAAAAGTATAGTCTTTCTGAGAAGGAAAGGCTCAGCTATTTGCAGATTAGACAAGGCTTTCAATTAATCGATAATAGAACAAAAACACAATTAAGTCATCATCAGTTTTATAAAGATTTATTACAGTTGGTTGATGATATTAAACTAAATAATATTTCATGGATCTCATTACATCTTTTAAAGTCAGTCTCCAAGGATTTAGATCCACTAGAGAATTCGAGCAAAAAATGGTCTTCATTTTTGGGAACTGATGTTTCTTCCAGGGAACTTCTGCATTCTTTCCAAAATTTTAGAAAGAATATATGTTCTGAGTCCTGGAGAGACCAACATTTCCGGCTCATTCATTTAGGTTATGGCTTATTGTTCCAAAACTGTGATAGCTCTCAGAAGATTTCTTTTTGTCCAAAATGTACAGAGAAGAATGTTGACTTCTTTCATTATATCTGGGATTGTCCGATTATTAGAAACCTATGGGAAAAAATAAAAGGTTTTATTAAAAAATTTACTAATTTAGATGTCTCTTTAAATCCTCAATATGCTCTAGTAGATGTGAAGGACTTTTTTCAGGTATCTTGCAATGGCTCTTCTATTAATGTCTCAGATGAAATATTATCTTTTTGTTGGTTAGTTATGGCAGCTACTCGGAAATCTATATTCTTGTACTGGATAAAAGAGAACCCCCCTTCTTTGAAGGACGTGCTGTCTTATCTATTTAACTTATGTATTCAAGAGGTA
This sequence comes from Xenopus laevis, assembly GCF_017654675.1. Classification (NCBI taxonomy): domain Eukaryota; kingdom Metazoa; phylum Chordata; class Amphibia; order Anura; family Pipidae; genus Xenopus; species Xenopus laevis. The sequence continues at coordinate 37,771,498 of NC_054386.1, read as the reverse complement.
ATTAGATTTAGAATGGATGATCTTCTCCAGAGAAATAGAATAAGGAATAGATGGTCTCTTTATATCTCATCTTTAGAGGCTGATAAGAGGTCATTTATCCTTGGTCTTATGGGACAAGATCTATGCTAATAAAATGCTAAAAGAGATATTTAATGCCTTCATTCACAAAAATGGTTCTTCATATATTTTTTGGCATTGTCAGACTCTAATTGGTAGGAGAGAATACCAGGTCTATTTTTCTAAATTATCTAAATTAATTTTATTTTACTTTATTATTATTATTCTGATATTTCATTATTTTATGTTATTTGTATTTCCCCTTTTTCTTTGTTTGTTTATTTATTTTGTTGTCTTTCATGTCAAATGTTTACTGTAATGCTCATGAATACTTCTTTTGCTCCTTATTGAAACACTGTATGTTTATCATATTGTCATATACTTGTATTTTATTGAAAATCTCAATAAAAAGAATTTCAAAAGAAAGAAAAGAAAGAATGACGTAAACTTAGAGTTTACTTTTACACACAGTCTAGCAACCGTACATTTTTTAGACTTAGAAATATCTAGTAATGAAGGAATTTTGGACTTTAAAACCTACTTTAAAAAAGTGGATGTATCTAATTACGTCGTAAACACAAGCAATCACAATCCGATTTGGTTGAAAAATATCCCCTATGGACAATTTTGCCGACTAAAAAATTTTTTTCAAATTCAGCGGAATTGGACAGTTAGACTATGTGTCTGATAGATTTAGACAAAGAGGTTATAACAGGGGATTGATCCAAGAGTCACATCAAAAGTAAAAATGATAGACAGGTTGGATTTATTGAAAGAGAAAGAAAGAAGAAAAAAACAATGAAAATAGGGGGTGTATATTTATAACCACTTATGTTACAGGAACCTAAAAAATAAAGAAAACTATTAATATATTAATAGAACTTTCATTTGAAGCAACATAGGTGGACTGCCGGGTGATGTTGTGATGCTGATTCAGTAAATGCCTTTAAGAATGGCTTGGATGATTTTTTGGACAGACAGAATATCAAAGGCTATTGTGATACTAAACTCTATAGTTAGTATAGGTATGGGTATATATAATTTATGTGAAAGTAGGGAAGGGTGTGTGTATGGATGCTGGGTTTTCATTTGGAGGGGTTGAACTTGATGGACTTTGTCTTCAACCCAATTTAACTGTGTAACTATGTAATATACACTGGAATATCCTGGCGGGTGATGAACTTTTAAAGGGAAAGATTCCCCAAAAACCCCAATTAATCTACAAAAAAACAAATACTTTAAGACAGATGCAAGTCCGTAATAATGTTCCAACTGAAAGAACAAAAAATAAAAAACAAAAAGATGAATGGAAAGGTTTTTTTTCCATGTGCACTGTGTAAAGTCTGCAAATATGCCGAAAAGACACATTTTAAACCTATTGTTACGAATAGAACATATCACATAGAGCATTGTATAAAATGTACAACGCAAAATGTTGTATATTGTTTAGAATGCCCTTGTGGCTTTTACATAAGGAAGACTAATAGAAAATTTAGAGAGAGAATGAATGAACATGTAAGAAACAGGGCTGGATTTACATAGCACCCCTAGGCCTGCTGCCATTCATCACCCCTGTTCCCTTCCCTTCCCTTTATTTGTGCACATGCACAAATTTTCATCATCAAGTCGGGAGCACTGGGGTTTGGAACATGGGAAATTTATCTCATGACAAACCCCAGAGCATATAAATCAATGTGGGTGTGGTTGGGCTTCATGCGGCCCCCTAAAATTCTACCACCCTAGGCCCGGGCCTTGGTGGCCTTTCCACAAATCTGTGCCTGGTAAGAAACATAGAAAAGTAGAAAAACACAGCATATCGAATCCCTTCAATAAATACCATGGAAAAATTGCCAAAGGTTTGGGGGATTATGACAGTCACACAAGATTGGAGGGGTGGGGATTTAGTAAGGAAGACACTACAGGAAGAGAACAAATTTATTTACAATATGCAAACATTATATAAACCTAAGGGCATCTTTATTATGGATAGGCCAAGTTCATCAGTTACACAAACGGGGATATATATATTAAGAGTAATATTATAAGGAAGCACCAGCACTTTTAATGTAGCACAGCACTTTGGAGAACATATGTAATTGGTCTTATAGATATGAAAAAATATTATGCACATTGATGAAAAGAAAAAAAGAAAAATTTTCTTTTTATAGTACAAGCAAAGAATATGGGCACAATAAGATGACACAACATAGAATTTAATTAAATTTCTTTCAAAATCAAAAAGTGATGAAATCTATAAGTCACTATGCGTGTAGGTGAAATTACGCTAATTCTTTTTATTGCATTGTATTCTCATTTGGAGAGACACCACAATATTTAACTTAATATTATAAGGAAGCACCAGCACTTTTAATGTAGCACAGCACTTTGGAGAACATATGTAATTGGTCTTATAGATATGAAAAAATATTATGCACATTGATGAAAAGAAAAAAAGAAAAATTTTCTTTTTATAGTACAAGCAAAGAATATGGGCACAATAAGATGACACAACATAGAATTTAATTAAATTTCTTTCAAAATCAAAAAGTGATGAAATCTATAAGTCACTATGCGTGTAGGTGAAATTACGCTAATTCTTTTTATTGCATTGTATTCTCATTTGGAGAGACACCACAATATTTAACTTACTATTTTGTATTTAATGAATTTTTAATTTAATGTATTTAATGAATTTTAGCTAATGTGTTTTTACCCAATGCATTTTTATTATTAGCACTGGATTCAATTTATAATTATAACATCTGGGTACATCTATTTATTTATTTATGCAATTGATGAACTATGAAATCCAGTAGTGGAACTATAACTCCCAGCATCTAGAAATGGACCTTTTTCAAGAATGGAACCATGGAATTAAAGCAGCGAATTTAAAATATCAATATAAATTTAGCACATAGTCAATAAGAGTTTAGCACACTGACAAGAAGACCCAAATTGATTTTAGACTTTTAAAAAGCATCTGAAGTATCACTATGGCAACCCGCTCTACTGTGTGACCATTACACCACGGAAGCACCACACGGCAGGAAATGAGCAATGGAACGCAAACACCGGAAGCAGAGATCGCCATAGCAACCAAGCGGAACTGGATCTGAAAAGTATAACAGGCATTCCCAGCATCTATGCCTTTGAGGAAGCTGATAGGATCAGTGTGCATATTTTGTATAATGGACCCCTTATTGTAAATGATAAGGATATTAATAGTCAGTTAGTTGTAATTAGGCTACTTAACCCATTCATTCACAGCCAAATTAGAGGCCCTGAAACACTGATGTTTTGGTAACTGAAGTGCCATTGTGTGTCAGTGTTAATTTATCTCTGATATCTGTGTGGGTGAACATGTAGCACTACACTCCCAGTCCTTAAATGATCTATGCTGATAAATGATCTATATTGATCCCCCTTGTCCCCCGTGTGTATCAGCTTTTCATACAGTGATACAATATGTGGGGGTCTACGGACCCCTTTGTGGTCCTTCGCAGCTCTAGAGATGGTGGTATAACTGTGAGATAAATGGACCCCTTTCCCCATCCCTTTTCTGGCAGGTGTCACAGCAATTCAAATGATGGTATATGTTCTGGCGCCAAAAGTGTTACAGCTCTACCATAAGCGCTACAGCTCTACCACTTGTCTGTGACTACCACTGGAGTAATATACAGGGCACTGTGCTGTACCTGCAGCAGTTTCTCTCCAGTGCTTATTCTGCTATGTCTCTCTCACTCTCGCTCTCTCTCTCTCTTCCACAGCATGGTTGCACCCTGATGTTTGGTGTTTTAAGTTATATACTCCTTGCTGTATAAACATGTTAAAAAAAAAATAAAGTTGCTGTTAATGTGTCACCTGTTTCTGGAGCCTTAGCATCACACACAGAAAACTGAAAGGCTGAACAGTGAACACAACAACCATAAACTCTTTGCAGCCTTCACTTGCAACAGTGGAGGCGGTCATTCCCCACTGAGGAAGAGAAGACAATGTCCAGATCCAATGGTGCTGGTCTGCGCCTTCCCTGTGCCTCTTCCTGGCGACGTGTGATGTGGCTACAGCCTCTTCCTTGCCGCTTTCTTGAGGGGTCTTTGCCGCAGAGAGACCATTCTTCTTCAATTACTTTGTGCTGCTTGAATCAGGATCTCTTGCACCCAGAGTGTTACAGCTCTACCAACTGTTACAGTTACAGTTTCTTCTTCTTCCTCCTCTTCCTCCTTCTTCTTTCTTCCTCTTTTTGTAGCCTCTCTGTGCTTCCTGTCTGCTGTTAGACCCGCCAACATCAACCAATCAACTAATCAGAGTGAAGAAGAGCTTAAGTTCCAACTAGAATAAAGAGACACTTTACCCCCAACTCTATAGTAAAATTAACCAATCGAAGATTGAATCAGCCAACTCATCTCAGAGGGGAGTGTAACTGCTACAGTGATATCTCTTCTAAGAAACCATGAATTACTTGTTCTCATTGTGAAAATTAAAGGTCATTTAGAGTCTTTATTCAGTAAAAGGAGTATAGATTGATTCCATTGGTGCGGTAATAAAACAGTGGAGAGATAGTGGCTGGATTATTATTTTGACAGTATGATTTTTAATTAATTAATTAATTAATTTATTTATTTATTGATTTTTGCATAAACTTGGTTGGTGTATTAGCAGACTTTTTACTTATCTACTGTTTGCTTTGCCCAACTAGAGGGAGATAAAATGGATCCAACATGGGGCACCCCCATTAAATAGTATCCTACTTGTGACATTGAAAATGTTGATTACCTATTAAAATACCCATGCGGTGAAGGATATATAGGCCACACAAGCAGGGCCATTAAATTCAAAGGAGAACTAAGAGTTCAAACTAGTAGATGCGGACTCAACCGGAGAGATAATCATCCACGTGGGAACCAATCTCTCCTGTTGAGTCCGCATCTACTATTTTGAACTGTTTGTTCGTCGCGGCCAGAGCGTTTTTTCGGACATACCAGTCGGCGGATTTTCCCTGTGTGGACTCACGCTACCTCAACGGTTCCTTTTTCTACTGTTAAAGGAGAACTAACCCCCCCACACCAAAAGCCCCACCTAAACTTTCAGGCATTGCCCCCCTCTCCCTCCCCGCAATGTGCAGTAAGCTGGCCATAGACGAAAAGATCTCATTGATCGTGTGTGGAGAGTCCCGATCGGACAGGTTAGAAAATTTCTGTCGGCTGCGTGTATTGCCAATCGTACGATTTTCCGTGGGAGACTGTCACTAGCTTTGTCTATCATACGATTGCTGTCAGGGGCAGAACATCAGCTGATCTTCTGTTCTTTAACTACTTTATTTGGTCGGAATGGTAAGACGTTGATCTGAATGGCAGGTCGGGAGATGGGAAAGTCCGATAGTACATTGATTGGTACGATCGGATCTTTGCGTTTATAGCCAGCTTTAGTTTAAAAAAAATCTGACCCTTGGAGGCGGTTCCAAGATGGCGACCTGAGCAGAAGCAACAGATAGCTGCTCCATACCGTTCAGCTTGCTAAGTCATCGCAGTCCACCTTGGGCAAATCCGGTCCCAAGGCCAACGCGTCCCGCATGGATAAATACCTCTGTGCTTCCCAGCCGGCATCGGACCGCGACGCAGGCCACGAGGAGGCTGGTAATGTGCCGCCCACTGATGCAGGCGAGGGTGCGGCTCCTCCGCTCCGGGCCCTTCCAATGCTGACCTTTTGCAGGCGATAAAAGAAACGCACGCAAGCACCTCCAATCAATTGGACACTATTAAGATTGAAATATCGCACATTCGGCAAGATGTACAGACCCTGCGTGAGCGTACCACGGAGGCTGAAAATCGCATCGCCATCCTTGAAGACACAGTGCGGCCCATCCCTGTTGAGCAGTCCCGCATGGCCAAGCAGCTGGCAGAGGCCACAGCGAAATCCGACGATCTGGAGAACCGGCTCCGCCGGAATAACCTGAGGCTTATCGGTTTGCCAGAACGTTCTGAAGGCCAGCTGCCGGAACAATTTATGGAAAATTTGCTGAGGGAAGCACTAGGGGCAGATGTATTTTCCCCACTGTTGGTAATCGAGAGGGCGCACCGAGTCCCAACAAGGCCGCTACCCCCGGGTGCAAACCCGAGGCCACTGACAATGCGGTTTCTTAACTATAGGGACCGGGACGCGGCGCTTGCCGCCGCACGGAAAAAGGGTCAGCTGACATTCAATGGGGCATCGATATCCCTGTTCCCGGACTACTCCGCCATTGTGCAGAAACAGCGCGCGTCCTTCGGCGGGGTGAAAAAACGCCTACGCACGCTTGGATACAGTTACACTATCCTATTCCCGGCAAAGCTTCGTGTGATCGACGGAGACTCATCTCATTTCTTCGGCTCCCCGGGGGAAGCGGACAGATGGCTGGATGGTCGTCAGGGACGGAATCCCCCTCGCGACATTCCGCCTGAGTAGCGACTTGATGGATGGGGTCATCGGGTGAGTGCTGGCTGATGTGGGGGGGGTCATTGTGAAGGCCTTTACTGCTGGAACTTTTACCGCTGTCAGTTACTCTGCCCCCCGCTGGGCCGCAGTTTGGCCAGTCGCCCACTCACGGTTTGTCCACCCAGCAAGTTGTGCCACTGGTGAGGGAGATCGGCAGTTTTTTGTTTCAACCACCACTTATTGACCCCTCACACAGCAAGCACGGTGCCCTTCTATTGCTACTGGTGCACACAGTATGAGGCATGTGGTATGCCGGCGCTGTTCTGTCCACATTACACTTCAGTCCACAAGAGGCGGCTCCTTTCTGTCCACGGAGTATCGATGGAACTTTACAATTGTTGGAGCAATAGCTCGTCTATGGGTTGCCGTGAAATGTTCAGCTCATCACAGGCGGAACGGCTGGTGCTATGATTCTGGGGCGATACTTGGGACATTGCGAGGTGACTATGCACCGTGGCCGTAACTCTTGTTGTACCACTATAAGTGTTTGGAGCCTGCCATTGTAGGTACGGAAGGCTAAGTTCGAGACTACTTGTACTAGCGGTCTCCGCTGTTTGTTCTCCCCAGAGGAAGTTCCTACAGTTCGGGGTCAAGGCTCGCCTATGTTTGGAGGTTGGGCAGGGTGGGTTATGGGGCTTTTTGGGATATGTATAACTGTTTACCATCTTTTTTCTTGCTTTGTCTTTTCCTTTCTTTCTTTTTCTGTCACTTCACATGTACACGTGTATTTCAATGTCATTACTCATGCAATGGGTGGTTGCCACTGTAACTGTTTAGTACTGTTACCCTGTGGAAATGCTCAGATAGTATCTTGCCTATTTACAAAATGCAATGCAGAAACATAATGTCCTGGAATGTCAGGGGCCTGAACAGCAAATTTAAGCGAGCTCTCCTTTTCGACTACATTAAACGATACCACCCAGATATTCTTATGCTTCAAGAAACTCATTTGACTGGCCAGAAGCTTCTTTCTCTCAAAAAGCAATGGGTGGCTCATGCTTACCATGCACCTTTCTCGACTCATGCCAGGGGGGTCTCCCTACTGATAAGCAAGGGAGTGGTATTTGAATTCATGGATATTCGCACTGATTTTTATGGTCGCTACATAGTGCTACAGTGCAAACTCGATAACAGACCTTTAACCCTAGTGAACTTATACTACCCACCTCCCTTTTCGTTAAATCTGTTGGAACATATTTATAACTTACTTGCTGCACTACCACCAGCTCCTCTCTGTATATTCGGTGATTTTAACACTACGCTTGATCCTCTACAGGATAGGTTGCGACAAACCCCCCATTGCCATTCAGGATTGACTCCATAGCCCTTTTGGAACTATGGAGATGGAAGCACCCAACCGAACGCCAGTATTCCTGTTATTCAGCCAGCTATGGTTCGCTCTCACGCTTAGACATGGCTCTAGCGTCTGCAGACTTTGCCCAACTAACAGTCTCGGCCGAATACCTACCGAGAGCATTCTCGGATCACACTCCGCTAATGGTGTCATTAAGGCTCACAAACAGTAGTGAGCGCTCTAGCTGGAGACTGAGTCCGTTGTGGTTGTCACATCCCCTTGTCAGGCAACGTGCGCAAGAAGAGTACATTAACTACTGGTCTACCAACGGCGGTACGGCGTCCCAGGGCACCCTGTGGGAGGCATCCAAGGCGGTTGCCAGGGGAGTCCTCATTAGCGGTATTGCCTCGGCCAGGAAGGAAAACCAGCTGGAAGTAGAAGTCGCCCAAAAAGCCCTTGAGGAGGCGGAAGACGATTACAAATCCAACCAAACGAACGCCACCCAAGCTGTCCTGACGCAAGCTCAACGGAATTTTGAGATAGCTCTTACCAAAATAACCAGAAAACGGCTGCTGTACTCCTCCCAAAGGGTATTCGATCAGGGGGACAAGGCTGGCAAACTCTTAGCTAGACTGGCACACACCAGAGAAATGCAGACCCTAGTTCCACGAATTCAAGATGCTGGAGGGAACCTAGTTACAGACCCCCAAGATATCTTAGTCTGCTTTGCCACTTTTTACCAATCTCTTTTTAGCTTGAAAACCTCCTACTCCTCTGAACAACTTAGTGGCTACTTGGACCACATTGATTTCCCCAGACTATCAGTCGACGAGGCCAATTATCTTGATAATCCGATCACAGAGAAGGAAGTGGCTGAGGCGTTATCTGCAATGGCTAGCGGGAAAACACCAGGCGGGGACGGATTCCCAACGGCGTGGTACAAGTTGCATGGGAAACACATAATAAGGCATTTGCATGACACTTTCCTGAATGCTATTGAGACGGGCTCACTGCCTCCTTCATTCCACAACGCAATCATCATTCTGATACACAAAGGGGATAAAGACCCAGAGTTGTGTGATTCTTACAGACCTATATCGCTTATCAACACCGACGCCAAAATATTTGCAAAAATTTTAGCAACCTGCCTGATGAAGGTCGTCTCATCCATCATCCACCCCAACCAATCCGGATTTATGCCCGAAAAGTCCACGGCCACCAATATCAGAAGAGTTTTCACCCACATGCAAACCACTCATGACAACAGTGGATCTAGGATCATGGTCTCTCTTGACGCGGCCAAAGCGTTTGATTCGGTTGAGTGGTCATATCTCTGGGCAACGCTCCAAAAATTCGGCTTTGGCTCGCGATTTATCCGTATGACTCAACTTCTCTACCAGGTACCTTCGGCCCAAATCAAGATTGGCAATCTGCTCTCTCCACCCTTTCCCCTAACTCGAGGTACTAGACAAGGCTGTCCCCTCTCACCACTCCTTTTCGCCTTGGCTATCGAACCTCTGGCATTACGACTACGCCAAAACGAGAATATCTCTGGATATAAATATGGTCCATTGGAGGACAAATTGGACCTTTATGCGGATGACCTCCTGTTATTTTTAGCGGATCATCAGAACTCGCTTACTGAAGCTCTGTCTGTCCTTCACACATTCGGAACTTACTCTGGTCTGCTGATTAATAAAGAGAAATCGGTGATACTGCCTCTAGACCTGACCCCTAACCAACCAGTGGCCACCCAAGGCCTCCGATGGGTGACGGAATTTAAATATCTTGGGATTCTCCTGAAATCTGACCCACTCGCATATATAGACGATAATATTACCCCGGTAATACACCAATTTAAAAGCACTACGGGAATCTGGGCTAATCTGCCCCTAACATTGCTGGGGAAAGTCAACTTATTCAAAATGATATATTTGCCCAAATTCCTCTACAAACTCCACAACTCCCCGATTTGGATCCCTAAAACAGTTTTTCAGAAAATAAACTCTATTCTCATTCCCTTTCTGTGGGCGAACAAGATACCTCGTTTTTCCTGGAAACTACTTTCTGCTCCAATATCCAAGGGAGGCTTGGCGCTCCCCCACCTACATCTCTACTTTCTCGCTAGCCAAATTCATTATATCCACAGCTGGCTACATATGGACGACACTGACACTGGCACTGTTCTCTTAGCCTTACGTATGGAGTCGTGGGAAGCCCTCAGGAACTTGCCATACAGAAAGCTTGGCGACTATCCATCATACCCCTCCACTATCTCAACTCCGCATAGGGCCTGGACTCTTGCTTGTCAAATTACGGGTCAACCGTCCCCGATTCTCTCTCCCTTTCTGGCTCTCTGGAGAAATTCCCATCTCCCTCATCTAAAACACCTACAAGATGTTCATTACTGGCCCCAAATGGGGATAAAGATTCTGGGAGATTTGTTGTAGAGGGAGCATTCCCTACTTTGACACAACTACAAGCCAAAACAGGAGGGACAGAGGTCCAATTCTACAGATTTCTACAACTAAGACATGCCTTCCAGGCACAATTCAATACGCTTAGTGTGGACTACACCTCTCCCCCAATGGAAGCAGTTCTCCGTAACCCCCAAACTACTAAACTTATATCACGCCTCTATAGCTCCCTAATAGGCTCTACTCCTGCACCCTTCCTTCAGGCTAGACACAAGTGGGTCCAAATTATCCCCAATCTAACCGACGACCAATGGGATGAAGCCACTGACTCGTTATATCGCAACCTAATATCCATCAAGGACAGAACGATCCAGTTTAAACTGATACATCAATTATATAGTACTCCAGTGAAATTAAGAGAATGGGTCTTAGACCTGATGCAACCTGCCCTAAATGCCGAGCGCCGGACGCCTCCTTTTTGCATCTTCTCTGGGACTGTCCCCCAATTCAACAATACTGGATAGAGGTACTTGACTATATGGTGGGCAACCTAGAGTTCCCAAATGTACGTAACCCGGAGGTATGTTTATTGAGTCTTGTAGATGACCTCCTCCCGCTGAATAAATCTAGATCTCTGGCCAGGACTTTACTCTTTTATGCCAAAAAAGTTATTGTGATGACATGGATGGGAAACAAGCAACCCAATCTGGAGCACTGGATCAACTTGGTTAATACTATACTCCCTTCTATCAGAATAACATACGAATCTCGAGGCTCCCCTTCGAAATTTCAGAAAGTGTGGGCTCCCTGGCTTGATATTCATTTGGTTGAGGATTAGCTCTGCTTATGTGCTTAGTTTCATTTGAAATTGTAGTTAGGCCGACTGTAAACTGTTCGTAGCGAGTTGAGCATACTTCTATGGTGCAGTAGCATTTCTATATGTACTATGATAAACACTGTGCATTCTCTCTTCTTCTATTCCTCCCTTTTGCTTCTCTTTCTTCCTTCTTTGTTTATATGCAAAATGAAAATAAAAACCTTTAAAAAAAAAATAATCTGACCCTTAAATGCAGGGAAGCGCAGCGGAGCTCCCAGTCGCCATTTTACGGCTTTTCGTATTGTCTTCTGGTCTCAATTCCTGACTTGGCCCAACTGCACATGCTCCAGCAGGCTTTGTGTTTATTTTGCTCCATTTTTATCCACTCACCTGACATTCTCCATTAATACATGTACCCAGTAAAGCTGCCTATCCATCCCCTGGCATCAGAAGGGCAATGTATACAGCTATTGACAATATTAAGTAGCCCCTGACAGTCTTTGGTTCTCTGGAATCCAACACATAATGTTTCTACATGACTGAAAGAGTTGCTATTTCTGTTTGGTCCCTTCCCACAGACTATTATCTGCTACTGATACTATAGGCACCATCTCTCCCTACATTACCTGCTATCCCACAGCCATTGTCCCCTCCCAGAGACTATTATACCCACTGTTACTATAGGCACCATCTCTCCCTACTATACCTGCTATCCCGCAGCCACAGTCCCTTCCCAGAGACTATTATCCCACTGTTACTATACGTACTATATCTCCCTACTATACCTACTATCCCACAGCCACAGTCCTTTCCCATAGACTATTATCCCACTGCTACTATAGGAACCATCTCTCCCTACTATACCTGCTATCCCACAGCCACAGTCCCTTCCCATAGACTATTATCCCACTGCTACTATAGGAACCATCTCTCCCTACTATACCTGCTATCCTACAGCCACAGTCCCTTCCCATAGACTATTATCCCACTGCTACTATAGGAACCATCTCTCCCTACTATACCTGCTATCCCACAGCCACAGTGGCCTCCCAAAGACTATTATCCCACTGCCAATATAGGCACCATCTCTCCCTACTATACCTGCTATCCCACAGCCACATTGGCTTCCCAAAGACTATTATCCCACTGCTACTATAGGAACCATCTCTCCTTACTATACCTGCTATCCCACAGCCACAGTGGCTTCCCAAAGACTATTATCCTACTGCTACTATAGGAACCATCTCTCCCTACTATACCTACTATCCCACAGCCACAGTCCCTTCCCAGAGACTATTATTCCACTGCTACTATAGGAACCATCTCTCCATACTATACCTGCTATCCCACAACCACAGTGGCTTCCCAAAGACTATTATCCCACTGCTACTATAGGAACCATCTCTCCCTACTATACCTGCTATCCCACAGCCACAGTCCCTTCCCAGAGACTATTATCCCACTGCTACTATAGGCACCATCTCTCCCTACTATACCTGCTATCCCACAGCCATAGTCCCTTCCCAGAGACTATTATCCCACTGCTACTATAGGAACAATCTCTCCCTACTATAACTACTATCCCACAACCACAGTCCCTTCCCAGAGACTATTATCCCACTGCTACTATAGGAACCATCTCTCCCTACTATACCTGCTATCCCACAGCCACAGTGGCTTGCCAAAGACTATTATTCCACTGCTACTATAGGCACCATCTCTCCCTACTATACCTGCTATTCCACAGCCACAGTCCCTTCCAATAGATAGACTATTATCACACTGCTACTATAGGAACCATATCTTCCTACTATACCTGCTATCCCACAGTCACACTCCCTTCCTAGAGACGATTATCCCACTGCTACTATAGGAACCATCTCTCCCTACTATACCTGCTACCCCACAGCCACAGTCCCTTCCCAGAGACTATTATCCCACTGCTACTATAGGCACCATCTCTCCCTACTACACCTGCTACCCCACAGCCACAGTCCCTTCCCAGAGACTATTATCCCACTGCTACTATAGGCACCATCTCTCCCTACTACACCTGCTACCCCACAGCCACAGTCCCTTCCCAGAGACTATTATCCCACTGCTACTATAGGCACCATCTCTCCCTACTATACCTGCTATCCCACAGCCACAGTCCCTTCCCAGAGACTATTATCTCACTGCTACTATAGGCACCATCTCTCCCTACTACACCTGCTACCCCACAGCCACAGTCCCTTCCCAGAGACTATTATCCCACTGCTACTATAGGCACCATCTCTCCCTACTATACCTGCTATCCCACAGCCACAGTCCCTTCCCATAGACTATTATCCCACTGCTACTATAGGAACCATCTCTCCCTACTATACCTGCTATCCTACAGCCACAGTCCCTTCCCATAGACTATTATCCCACTGCTACTATAGGAACCATCTCTCCCTACTATACCTGCTATCCCACAGCCACAGTGGCCTCCCAAAGACTATTATCCCACTGCCAATATAGGCACCATCTCTCCCTACTATACCTGCTATCCCACAGCCACATTGGCTTCCCAAAGACTATTATCCCACTGCTACTATAGGAACCATCTCTCCTTACTATACCTGCTATCCCACAGCCACAGTGGCTTCCCAAAGACTATTATCCTACTGCTACTATAGGAACCATCTCTCCCTACTATACCTACTATCCCACAGCCACAGTCCCTTCCCAGAGACTATTATTCCACTGCTACTATAGGAACCATCTCTCCATACTATACCTGCTATCCCACAACCACAGTGGCTTCCCAAAGACTATTATCCCACTGCTACTATAGGAACCATCTCTCCCTACTATACCTGCTATCCCACAGCCACAGTCCCTTCCCAGAGACTATTATCCCACTGCTACTATAGGCACCATCTCTCCCTACTATACCTGCTATCCCACAGCCATAGTCCCTTCCCAGAGACTATTATCCCACTGCTACTATAGGAACAATCTCTCCCTACTATAACTACTATCCCACAACCACAGTCCCTTCCCAGAGACTATTATCCCACTGCTACTATAGGAACCATCTCTCCCTACTATACCTGCTATCCCACAGCCACAGTGGCTTGCCAAAGACTATTATTCCACTGCTACTATAGGCACCATCTCTCCCTACTATACCTGCTATTCCACAGCCACAGTCCCTTCCAATAGATAGACTATTATCACACTGCTACTATAGGAACCATATCTTCCTACTATACCTGCTATCCCACAGTCACACTCCCTTCCTAGAGACGATTATCCCACTGCTACTATAGGAACCATCTCTCCCTACTATACCTGCTACCCCACAGCCACAGTCCCTTCCCAGAGACTATTATCCCACTGCTACTATAGGCACCATCTCTCCCTACTACACCTGCTACCCCACAGCCACAGTCCCTTCCCAGAGACTATTATCCCACTGCTACTATAGGCACCATCTCTCCCTACTACACCTGCTACCCCACAGCCACAGTCCCTTCCCAGAGACTATTATCCCACTGCTACTATAGGCACCATCTCTCCCTACTATACCTGCTATCCCACAGCCACAGTCCCTTCCCAGAGACTATTATCTCACTGCTACTATAGGCACCATCTCTCCCTACTATACCTACTATCCCACAGCCACAGTCCCTTCCCAGAGACTATTATCCCACTGCTACTATAGGAACCATATCTCCCTACTATACCTGTTATCCCACAGCCACAGTGGCTTCCCAAAGACTATTATCCCACTGCTACTATAGGAACCATCTCTCCCTACTATACCTACTATCCCACAGCCATAGTCCCTTCCCAGAGACTATTATCCCACTGCTACTTTAGGAACCATCTCTCCCTACTATACCTGCTACCCCACAGCCACAGTCCCTTCCCAGAGACTATTATCCCACTGCTACTATAGGAACCATCTCTCCCTACTATACCTGCTATCGCACAGCTACAGTCACTTAACAGTGACTGTTGTGCCACTGCTACTATAGGCAGTGGCACCATCTCTCCCTAATATATCTGCTATCCCTCAGTGCCGACACAGAGACTATTATTCCAATGTTACTATAGGAACCGTCTCTCCCCACTATTCCTGCTATCCCACAGCCACAGTCTCTTCCCAGAGACTAGTATCTCACTGTTACTATAGGTACCATCTCTGCCTACTATACCTGCTATCCCACAGCCACAGTCCCTTCCCAGAGACTATTATCCCACTGCTACTATAGGCACCATCTCTCCCTACTATACCTACTATCGCCAGGGCCTGATTTACATAGTGGGCGCCCCTAGGCCCACTGCCGTTTGTCGCCCCTCTCCGCTCCAGGGGGACAGGAGCAATGGGGATTGGCGCATGGGAAATTTAAAAAATGGTTGTAACTCCAGCGCATCCCCAGTGTTTTTGAACCAATGTGGGTGTGGTTGGGCAGCATGCCGCCCCCCTAAAATCCTGTCACCCTAGGTCCGGGCCTAGGTGGCCTTTCCACAAATCCGGGCCTGACTATCGCACAGCCACAGTCCCTTAACAGTGACTGTTGTGCCACTGCTACTATAGGCAGTGGCACCATCTCTCCCTAATATACCTGCTATCCCTCAGTGCCTTCACAGAGACTATTATTCCAATGCTACTATAGGAACCGTCTCTCCCCACTATTCCTGCTATCCCACAGCCACAGTCTCTTCCCAGAGACTAGTATCCCACTGTTACTATAGGTACCATCTCCGCCTACTCTACCTACTATCCCACAGCTACAGTCCCTTCCCAGAGACTATTATCCCACTGCTACTATAGGAACCATCTCTCCCTACTATACCTGCTATCCCACAGCCACTGTCCCTTCCCAGAGACTATTATCTCCAATGCTAGTATAGGCACCATCTCTCCCTACTATACCTGCTATCGCACAGCTACAGTCACTTAACAGTGACTGTTGTGCCACTGCTACTATAGGCAGTGGCACCATCTCTCCCTAATATATCTGCTATCCCTCAGTGCCGTCACAGAGACTATTATTCCAATGTTACTATAGGAACCGTCTCTCCCCACTATTCCTGCTATCCCACAGCCACAGTCTCTTCCCAGAGACTAGTATCTCACTGTTACTATAGGTACCATCTCTGCCTACTATACCTGCTATCCCACAGCCACAGTCCCTTCCCAGAGACTATTATCCCACTGCTACTATAGGCACCATCTCTCCCTACTATACCTGCTATTCCACAGCCACAGTCCCTTCCAATAGATAGACTATTATCACACTGCTACTATAGGAACCATATCTTCCTACTATACCTGCTATCCCACAGTCACACTCCCTTCCTAGAGACGATTATCCCACTGCTACTATAGGAACCATCTCTGCCTACTATACCTGCTACCCCACAGCCACAGTCCCTTCCCAGAGACTATTATCCCACTGCTACTATAGGCACCATCTCTCCCTACTATACCTGCTACCCCACAGCCACAGTCCCTTCCCAGAGACTATTATCCCACTGCTACTATAGGCACCATCTCTCCCTACTATACCTGCTATCCCACAGCCACAGTCCCTTCCCAGAGACTATTATCTCACTGCTACTATAGGCACCATCTCTCCCTACTATACCTACTATCCCACAGCCACAGTCCCTTCCCAGAGACTATTATCCCACTGCTACTATAGGAACCATATCTCCCTACTATACCTGTTATCCCACAGCCACAGTGGCTTCCCAAAGACTATTATCCCACTGCTACTATAGGAACCATCTCTCCCTACTATACCTACTATCCCACAGCCATAGTCCCTTCCCAGAGACTATTATCCCACTGCTACTTTAGGAACCATCTCTCCCTACTATACCTGCTACCCCACAGCCACAGTCCCTTCCCAGAGACTATTATCCCACTGCTACTATAGGAACCATCTCTCCCTACTATACCTGCTATCGCACAGCTACAGTCACTTAACAGTGACTGTTGTGCCACTGCTACTATAGGCAGTGGCACCATCTCTCCCTAATATATCTGCTATCCCTCAGTGCCGTCACAGAGACTATTATTCCAATGTTACTATAGGAACCGTCTCTCCCCACTATTCCTGCTATCCCACAGCCACAGTCTCTTCCCAGAGACTAGTATCTCACTGTTACTATAGGTACCATCTCTGCCTACTATACCTGCTATCCCACAGCCACAGTCCCTTCCCAGAGACTATTATTCCCACTGCTACTATAGGCACCATCTCTCCCTACTATACCTACTATCGCCAGGGCCTGATTTACATAGTGGGCGCCCCTAGGCCCACTGCCGTTTGTCGCCCCTCTCCGCTCCAGGGGGACAGGAGCAATGGGGATTGGCGCATGGGAAATTTAAAAAATGGTTGTAACTCCAGCGCATCCCCAGTGTTTTTGAACCAATGTGGGTGTGGTTGGGCAGCATGCCGCCCCCCTAAAATCCTGTCACCCTAGGCCCGGGCCTAGGTGGCCTTTCCACAAATCCGGGCCTGACTATCGCACAGCCACAGTCCCTTAACAGTGACTGTTGTGCCATTGCTACTATAGGCAGTGGCACCATCTCTCCCTAATATACCTGCTATCCCTCAGTGCCTTCACAGAGACTATTATTCCAATGCTACTATAGGAACCGTCTCTCCCCACTATTCCTGCTATCCCACAGCCACAGTCTCTTCCCAGAGACTAGTATCCCACTGTTACTATAGGTACCATCTCCGCCTACTCTACCTACTATCCCACAGCTACAGTCCCTTCCCAGAGACTATTATCCCACTGCTACTATAGGAACCATCTCTCCCTACTATACCTGCTATCCCACAGCCACTGTCCCTTCCCAGAGACTATTATCTCCAATGCTAGTATAGGCACCATCTCTCCCTACTATACCTGCTATCCCACAGCCACAGTCCCTTCCCACAAACTATTTTCTGACTGATAAGCACCATCTCTCCATACTATACCTGCTATCCCACAGTCACAGTCTCTTCCCACAGACTATTATCCCCAGTAAAGACAGCACGTCCTCCTACTATACCTGCTATTCCTGCTATATTTACCAATCTTAGGGTTAAATGTTTCCAGTTCCAGAAGGTTCTGGTAAGAAGGCAGAATGTGTGGAAGGTTATCTGCCTGCATGGGAATTGGATAATTACCAAGTTAATTTCCAAAAGAAATTCCCACTGCTAAGATTCTGTAAATAGTGGAGTCTGGAGCCACCTAGAGGTCTGGGTTTTGAATTTGATGTTGCTAAAAATACATATATACTTACTGTACTGGAGTGAATGAAATCCCATGGATTAAATCAAGTATTTGTAACCTGCTGCCCTCCTTAAAATAAAGGAGGTAAATTCATCAAAACCCACTTTCTAACTGGTATTAGCTATCTTATCAAGTATTTACCTTGCCTTATAGCAGGTCATTATCCTGCTCACTTCTTGAGGTTGGGGTGCATGAGAGTTTATGGTAGAGTAATCTATCAATGATGGCCTATCCTTCTTTGGGCAAGGTAGGTGGTGAGATGAACAAAAAATAGCTGGTTAAAGGGGGAAGGAAAGTCATTTTAACTTGGGGTGCCAAAAGTTAGGGGTCTGCTGATAGGAGCACTTGCCTGGGGTGTCAGGTAAGTAAATACAATCACTTGGGGTGCCTAACTTTAAGCACCCCAAGACTTTAATGTGATTTTAGTAGTGACCCATGACCAACCATGGGCTTCATGGAGCAGATTGTACAACCATGTTTTAACTACACAACCCCAGTTGCTGGAGCTGATAGGTGTTAGTGAACGTGATGTCACTGCCAGTAATTGTTAAACATGCCACAAGGGCAGTCACAATATTGCTTAGGCTCTTGTATCTTGTAAAAGAGTGCATCAGAATAAGAACCTTTTTCTTTGGAGCTCTCTTTTCCTTTAAGACTCGATTCATTTCATTCCACAGGGGCCAATGCCAGAACCCCATTTGGATCTTTGAAGCCTCTATTTGTTGCTCCCACCAAACCTTACTTACTTTTGTTTCCAGTAACATAGACACCATTGGTGAATCTTATTAATAGGTTTAGGGAGGCTACTAAGGGCCCAGTGCTCCAGGGGCCCCAGCGATATGTGTTTATCCATAAGGATGGAAATAAGATTTACAGTTCTTTCATAAATATAAACACATGATCACACTACACACATCAGCTGAAAGAGGGTTACCTATTGATTTCCTATTGGTTCCTTTTACCAACCCTACTTACTTATTGGTCCTGTGTCCTGAACCCAGAGCAGATCTAACTATTCTATTGGGATGATTTACACCACCAAAGGCTGATCTAACTTCATTATCGGTTCTTGCTTTCAAACTCTATCTTGTATTTCTAATTGACTTCCTGTGCAGAATGGGTTCCACCAGGACAGTGTTTCTGTGCAACTGATGGCAGTTGATTAGTCTGAATAAACTGGGCAATCGAGGCCTAATGGTTTAGCAGGGTGCCTACATTTCGAAAATGCTTAGGGTACACGGTATTCATAATCCACCTAAGGCAATCACGCCTCCTCTAACAGACTAAAAGGTTCACCTGCCATTCAGTGCATCCATATTTCCTTTTAATGACCTACCTAATTTCCCATTATATTCAGCCAATAGGATATTTAAATTATACACTTTTCACACATAATATCTCTCACATGAGGTTTATTGAAAAAGTGACAGTCTCTGTAATTACACGGATTTTATTCTGATGATCACAGCGTGGGCGGCACATCAGTCACACACTCGAGCAGAATTGTAGGAGGTGAAGTGGAGGGAGTCTTTTCTCCCCAGCAAGGCTATATACGGTTCAGAGAAGAGCAGGCACAGAACTGTAAGGTGGCAATGGGGCTTTAATGCTATGTAGCATCCATACAGAGAAAAACTGACAGTTGCTATCTGCCTACCATTTTAATAGTACTTTTATAATGTCAATCCTTTTGAAAACAATCATCTTCTCTATCTCTGGGCAGCAACCTCTCTCTCTCTCTCTCTCTCTCTCTCTCTCTCTCTCTCTCTCTCTCTCTCTCTCTCTCTCTCTCTGTCTATTCTGCTTTGCCCAACTAATATGGCTTCTCATATTGCAGGATTTTCTAGTTTATGACTTTGCTTTGTCTACCTGTTTATAATGATGCTTTCTGTTAATCTACCCCCACAAAGTGATGCCGTTTCTCTATGACCTCATTACACGTCTCTTTAACCCCTGCTCTTGGTATCACCACTTCTGTGGATGGGATTCTATTAAAGCCACATGTTGGACTACAGGACCACGTAGCTTGAGCACACAGATGGCACCTACATGTTATACACAGAAGCGTGTGACACCGGTCTCTTTTACTTATTCACATTTAGTCTTGGTGCCACAATCAACTACTATAGTGACACATTAAACTCTGTAACCAAGAAGTCCATGTAGTCCTTTTCTTTGGTCTTAAAGGCCTCTGCGATGATTCTGGCTGCTTCTCGATGCTCCTTACCCTGCATAGAGATCCCATTTACTTCTAGGATCACCTGGCCTACCTTTAGCTTGCTGCAGTTGTGTGCGGAACCTCCTCGCTGTTCGGAACACGTGTGGGAGGAGAAAGACCATGTCAAAATAGGATTAAGGTCAGATGTAGAGGGTTCAAGCAGAAACAGGATAAAGTCTTTACCTGAATAGTTACTATACGTGGAAGTGGCTGACGTGTTTTAGCTCCCCCTTCGATAGCTATTCCCAGACTTGGTGCAGTTTTTTTCAATCGCACTAATGTAGCCGTAGGGTCCAGCAGACCTGGCTATGGAGAAGACAATGTTATTTACTGTAGAAAGATATACTGTATATATATATATATATATATATATATATATATATATATATATATATATATATATATATATATATATATATATATATATATATAGCAACTATACAAAGCCAACACAGAACGGGAAAGGTAAAGTCTTTTCTCTGGTCTATTAACTTTTAACAGGTATCCCCAACTTTTTTTTTACCCATGAGTCACATTCAAATGTAAAAAGAACTGGAGAGCAATACAAGCAGGCAGAAAGTTACTGGGGAGCGACAATTATGGGCTGTGATTGACCCTATGTAAACTGGCAGCCTACAGGAGGCTCTGTTTGGCAGTACACCTGCAACTAGAACTTGCCTCCAAGCCAGGAATTAAAAAATAAGCATCTGCTTTGAGGCAACTGGGAGCAACATCCAAGGGGTTAGTGAGCAACCACTAGTTGGGGATCACTGGCCTAAAGCAACCAATCAGGTAGAGGATTCTAAGTAACAAGGTTTGGTCATTTTCTAATGTTGAGTCAGAAGTGGGCTCTGGGACACAATTTGATAATGGGAATTATAATACACAGAGGCCGGCCTCTTATGGAAAAGTAGAAGTGACAGTGCAAAGAATGTTTTTAAACTTGGAGACTATCAACTGTATTTCAGGATAGGCATGGTTTAAGGATATGAAGACTAATTTTCAATCTACAGACTGAGAAGCTAGAAATAATTGCAAATCACATCCTTTAGGACGTTTTCTTACCGGTTTTTGCATTCCCTCTAAGCCTTTTGTTTTTTGAGGCTGTGGACTGCTGTCTTTGCTGCCCCCACCAACTTCACCTGCATCAACTCCACTGTCCTCACTCAGGGTCTGCCCACTGTCCGAAAGTTGGGAGAGGGAGGCTGGAGGGGAAAGGGGCAGGACTGCTGAACACAAAGGAAAATTATATCACAGAAGCCCACACAATTAACTTTCTATACCTGCTAGTTATTCTATTTATTAGCACATCAGCTTTTCTTTTATTCCTAGCAAATAAAAGTATGGATGTGAGAAATTTGCTAACAATGCCCTAAGCAGGAATCAATCTGGGTCCCTCTGTACCTGAGAATGTTTTATGGTTAGTCAACGCCTCTCACCTCTTGTCTGGGGAACAGCCCGGATTTCATTCACATCTGGTTCACTGTTGGGACGATGAACTTCAACCATCACAAAATGTTGACTATTGTTGTCTGAAGTTTCTCCATTTGTGGGTGAAGACAGATGACTGGGGATATCCCTTGTGACCCTTAACCTTGTGGGAGATTGGACTCTTGGGAAAGGGGTAAGGGGATGCTGCGTAACCAGAGCCAGCTGAGCAGGAGGAAGAGAGGTGGATGTCATTTTGGAGGAATGATTGGAATAGATGGCTTGGTTTGAGTTTTCTGTAGATGGAGAAGCAGGAGGACTGGTCAGATGGGGGAGAGGAGGGCTCAGGTTAGTGGGGGGAACTGTAAAGAAAAGGCCAGATTGGGATGATCCTGAAGAGGGGCGTTGTGCATGCTCCCTACCCTGCCGTCTTATTTGCGGAGCATGTTCTACTGTGGATTGTGGGGGAGCCGGATGAAAATTGGTAGGTTCTGCAAGAATGGAGTTAACATCATCCTGCAAATATAAGGAGAACAAATTAGGCTCTATCTACAACTTCTCCAAAAAACTACATTCTGCAGTATAAACTGAACTGTGTATCTGTCTCAGTCACACACAAAGGGATTATTAATGTTCCCTGGAGGATCCTTATAATCTTATTAGAGTCCCAAAATAGTACTGAGCCAGATGATCTCACCAGCCTGAGATGCTCAATAAGCCCTTGTCATGAATTGACAACAACATGTCTACCTGTATGCATAACGCCAAAGGAAAATGCATTCTTCTGGCTTCTTAATGAAAATAGGTGCAAAGTTACCACTCATAACAAGCAGTAATTACCTTTTATTAGACAAGTACAGTTACCCTGATCATGCACAGGTGGATCTGCACTTTTGGTGGGTTCTCCTTAGGACTGGATCTATGTCTGATCTGGTCAGTAAAGTGGTGGGCCATATTGGAGTGATCCCATATTTTAACCCAGGCAAGACTACTGAAAGCAAAAGATTTATTGGTTGCTATGGTTAACAACACATTTAAGCTGGCCATACATGGGCAGATTTAAGCTGCTGATTCAGGTCGTTTAGATTGTGTCCCCGCTGTGACTTTTTGCATCCCCTTCATTGGGCCAAATGATTGCATTACCACAATATGTCGGAGGAAAACATTGCTTGCTTGGCGACTTAAAGTGTATTGCCACCTTCACACTGATGCAGATGACATGATTAGCTCCTAGCAGTTCCTCAGATCAGTTCTTAATATGTGACCATTTCTAGCATTCACCTACCACTGGGGTTACTCACCAGGGAGATGTCAGGCAGTGTGGTTTGAGTGAGGCTCCTTGAGTCAGAACTTCCTTCAGGGTCTGCTCCATTCTAAGGCAAGAAAAAGAGAACGTAAAATGTATGTGCCAATATAAAGGCTACATAATACCCAGTGAATGAAAATCATACATAAATGTATTGGAAAAACATAGTGCTAAGATTCAAATTGTAATAACGTAGGGTGATTTAAGAATACCTAAAACCCATATAACATCACAAAATATGTTGCTGCTATCTTTCTCTGTAATGTTCTATTGGCTGCCTGTATGTTATAACCAATGTAACTACAAATTGGCCCTGCAGTAAATCACTAAAGTATCAAAAAAAAATCCACAAAATGCCACTTAGATAGACTCTATAATCGCATAGTAGATGAGGTCATACCAAGGGCAGCAACAGGAATTTTATTTCGCACTTTACTGTTCTATGCAAGGAAATGTGTTCTCCTGAACTGGATGTCCCCCCAGCCCCCAAGGCTGGCTCAACCTAATAAAGATAACACTCCTCATGATACAACTTACCTATGCGGCAAGAGGATGCCCCCAAAAATACGAAGTGTTGTGGCAAGGCTGGCTGGACGCCACAGAGCAATTCTGACCTCAAGATATGCTAAGCCAATAATACCCAACTACACTTTTCAATAGGGGGAACTAAGCAATGGCTCGGGAGTCCGGTAAAAAGGGGTCAATATTTGAATTTATGGGACGTTATATATACACACGACACTGAAATTGAAATGATTAATGAAGGAACCATGAAGGTCTTTATTGTAATGTTTAAAAAAGATGGCCTCCATAGCCATTATAAATATATTTTGAAAATACTCATTCATCAGGGCACCACAGGGTTCTCTGAACATCCTTGGACCCACAGCAGGGCTCACAATCTGATGTCTCTACTGTAACACATCTGGTTCAAAGTTTGATACTAGCAGAAGTTCTATAAATTGAGATGGAACATACTTGTTTTTTGGCTCCCCATGTAGGAGGTGGAATGTGGGGGTGCCTTGGGAGGGAGTCCCAATAAATAAGAAAACGCCATATTGGATAGATATGATCTAGTATCATAACATATTTCCAGGGCAGGTAGCAAGTGGAATTACAATGCTACAGGAACCATATACTGGAGCTAGGGTTGCCACCTTTTTTTATTCTTGCAGTTTTTTCCTATTATGAACATTGGCATCAAGCATCATTTTTACTGGCCAGGTGGCAACCCTAAGTGAAGCTGATTCTCTGGGTGAAGGTCATGGATGCAGAGAATCCACTATACATTCGACCGAATCCCAATTCTTTTATTAAAGATTCGTCCAAACACCAAACTGAATCTGTGCCCTAATTTGCATCTGCAAATGAGACCATGAAAGGGTTAAATAGACTGGTGTTTCTTAGCTTCCTTGTCTGTTTGACAAAATGTCACATGATTTTTAGGATTTGGATTCAGTTCGGCCACACACTTGGATTTGGCCGAATCCTGCTAAAAAAGGCAGAATCCTGGCCGAATCCTAAACCAAATTCTGGATTCGGTGCATCCCTAGTAGGATGGTGAGCAATCACTAACCTATGGTTATCAGTCTGGCCTTATTGCTAATTTAGTGTCTATAGTCACTTATACTACAGCCTTTGTCAGGGGTGTAACTACAGGAAGCAGACCCTGCAGCTGCAGGGGGCCCAGATTGTATAGGGGGCCCCATGAGGCTATAATAATGAGCAATTCAATATATATTGGTAAAACAGGACAACCCTTTTGTGGTGTTTATACAAATGGCCTGTAGATGTCACTGTGCCCAGACTTATACTATGCATACTTCGTACAGCTTAAAAGTGAAGGTTACTGTTGTGTAATGGCTGCATGAGTCTGCTAATAAAGCACTGTTATACTCTACTCATCCTCGACTACCAAAAACATTGCTCCAGCTGAATTATTACATGGCAGACAGATGCGCACTAAGTTACATGTTGCAGACATCAAACTTCCACAAAATACTGTGCCTACAAAATCGTCTACTGCTGACATTGTGAAATGTCAACAAGCCAAATGTAAGGCTTACACTGACAGAAAACGTGGTGCAAGAGAAGTGCACTTTCAGCCTGGATCTTTAGTCAGAATTAAGAAACCAGGATTACTGAAACAAGGACAATCTAAATTTACTACACCACTTGACGTGAGACACCAGCAAGGACCATACACATATGAACTGTCTGATGGATGCATATGGAATGCAAGTCGTCTTGCTCCTGTTAGATATGACTTTGGAGAAGCTCCATTTGATGAAGGACATTTTCCTACTCCTGATGTCAACTGCAACTGCATGGACCCAGGACTATGTTATGTGAATAATGTATATTATTGCTTTAAGATGCATTGTTGTTGTTTATTACATTTGCCAAAATGCTTTCCTACTATAGGGGGAATATGTGGTGTTTATACAAATGGCCTGTAGATGTCACTGTGCCCAGACTTATACTATACATACTTGTACAGCTTAAAAGTGAAAGTTACTGTTGTGTAATGGCTGCAGGAGTCTGCTAATAAAGCACTTTTATACTCTACTCATCCTCGGCTACCCAAAACATAACACCCTTTATATTTTGGGGGCCCTAAAATTAATTTGCTGTGGGTCCCAGTATCATCTAGTTAAGCCACTGGCCTTTGTGCTGGACTAGGGATTTCAATGTCACTTGCACTTACTCATATTAAAGATACATGTTTTCTGCAAGGTTATATATCCCCCAAATGACTTTATCAACAGTAAATTTTCATTACTCCTTGTAAAGATGTCAGATATCCTATAGCCTCGGCAGTTCAACGTTTCTTTGTCCAGCAGAGCCACAGCTTTCATTGCCTACTTCATTAAAAATTGAAAGTGGTCTCAAGACTTTAGAATCCTTCCACGCAGCTCTTATAGCCTCATTCTAATTAGCGAATGAATTGATGATAACTACTATCTGCGCATGATTCTTCAACCAGCTCAATATCCCACTACATTTAGAAACCCCTCACCTCCACAAGAGCAGCCCAACAGACCGATACAATCATATGCTGTGCTGCATACCAATCCTTTGCAAAATTCAATGTGTAAAAATAAAGTATAACCTCCACACTATACTGTCAATTTTAGGGAATAAAGGAAGATGAAATACATTTGAAGATGAGGTATATTTACCCTTTCAAACAAGCTCAGAGTATGGAGAAATTGCAATGCATGGCTAAATGCCATTTAGCCCAGGCTGTTTGTTTATCTTCATTGTCACTAAGTACTTTGAGACTATGTCTTGTGTCAGCCAAGCATATCTTGTTGGTGGGAAGCCGTGCATACATAAGTAGGCAAGTACTTCTATGCAGATAAAACATCTATCCACTGCAGTTTTATATTTATATTATTTTCAAAAAATTGTGACCCCAATTTAGGCCGTATTATCTCCTGCACGTTTATATATTAACCTCTGAAAAATGTACCTTCTTCTTCATCATTTACAGTTCTTTTCTGTGACATATCACATCAATTGGTTTTCTATTACTATTCTTCTAGCTTACTGAAACCCATAAAATAAGCTTTATGTAATTTGAGATTACAGGACACAAAAGGTTATCTTGAAGGATGTAACCAGAATTTTGACCAGCGTTGAGTTGGCCCACAGAAATACCAAGAGAAATCTTAGTGGGCACTACTTCCTGTGGTCCATCGGGTGGCAGGTGTGTTAGCGGCAGATAGAGTCTTGTGATGGTAGGGCAGGTGGCATCTGCATGATGGAGGGGGCTAGAGGTGGTCAGTGGGAATAGGTGGTATGTGTTGATGGAGCCCTGGAGGTAAGGCCCTCCAGTGGGCCCAAGGATCTCCAGTCAGACACTGGTTTTGTACATGTTGTGCTTGTAGGCCATTACTATAGCTGCTGCGGTCTAGATGAATGAATTAACAAATATGGAACATGACAATTCTACACCTATGGAATGGCCAGAAAGAATGAACTACAAGCACATCCTCTCCAGTGTAAACAATCCCAACCTTTTCTCATAACACAGGAATTCTATTTTTCTCTTTTCGTATAGTTGCTAATGGAAACACAACAATAAGACTCAAAAAGATATATTGCAATTGGGAGTCAGCTAGTGCCCTGGGCCCCATTTATCACCTAGATTCCCTATCAGTTGCTGGTACTTCTTCCTCTATAGTTATAGCTCCTCTTTATAGTAATGTTTATATCATATCACCTCTAGGATACCAGATCATTTTCTACTGACAAACCTCAGTTTCGGCATGCCAATGCCAATCTAATTCCAATGCTACACAGGTCCTGCCCCTGATGCAAAGCAATCTTGTATTTACAGGCAGCATGGCTTTTAAATTCAAATCACCAAATTAAACTCTGAGGCCTAATACACAGCCTTACAATACATTAACTTTACTTGGCAAGGCAACAAACAACAAGAAGGCGCCGGCGGTTCACCTAAAAACTAATGAAATAAAATGCATTTAGTTATGGACGGAATAGGAAAACAGAATAGTAAGTGGACTATAAAACCTGTAGTCATCAAAATAATGTAGGAATTTCAGTGCAGTGGATTTTTTTCTTAAGTTAGAGAATGTTATTTCTAAGCTGTGGTTTGTTATAGACTATGTATCTGGCATATGATCAATGTTATAAGCAGATAAGGCTGTGTAGGGCCCTAGGCTTAGCTAGTGGTTGAAAGGGTAGTGAACCTGTGCCTACCACCACTCCTTAATTTGCGCATTTAGATAATGCAACTTAAGGGATGGATAGAGGGTGAAGCTGGATCCTGGGGTGTTACAAGATCTCTTTAAAAATCAGTCACCTCCTACAATTCTGTATACTGTGCAGTAATATAAACTCTGATTTGTGTATTAATTAAGGTAAGCAGGTGCTCTATTGTGACGTCATTCAGACTTGAGAATGGATGTCACAACCCACATTGGACTCTGCATTCATAAGATCCATAAATAACTCCCATTCTATTTAAGGATATTCTCATTTATAGATGTGGAACTGCTTTGCATTCCAGAGAGTGTGCAATGATGAGTGCATTTATTTGGTTGTCTGGAAATTCAGCCAACACAAGCAAATCTGTGGACTGACAAAAATATGTTCTTCTGTCTGAGGCCAAGGCGAATAACCTAGACCATCTGCTTCTTATAATACGTAGATGAGATAAAAATAGGGCAAATTATCAAACGTTTGCATTCTGCTTGCCAAGTATGCATGCACAGACCATATGTTTCTACTCACGAGGCTCATTTTATGCTTATTGGTCAGCTCTAATTAGCATGGGAAGAACAAGAGAACTGCTGTGAGAAGCCATACCATGGGCTTCAGTGCAGAGCTACTAACACACTTGTGATATTATCATATATTATGAATGAACTAGGTGCAACGATGGTCACCAGGTGCCTGGAAGGGAGGCCCTTCGGTAGTTTGGAGGGCCCTTCAAGTCATAGTCCTGGTGGTCCCCAATGTCCCAACCCAACCCTGATTATATGGGCATCTAAAAAATCATACAGCAATGACAGTCGACATTAGGGGTGCCATATTTAAAAAAAAATTCCATATGGAGAGAAAGGTGAGGGATGGTGTCAGAAATGGGCAGGGTGATGACATAAAGTGGCAGATCAGGGAGGGATTTAGAGGTAAGGGTGGGATGACAGAGGGTTGGCAGGAACAGAAGCAGTGGCCATTGGGTATAGCAGGGGTAGGTTCTATCCCTTGGCTGGTATTTTACTAGCTAGGCCACCCTAGTTCAACTGTTGCCAACAGGATGCCATTCTACCTGTAACGTTCATGTTATCTGGAACCTTGAACAGTGTTGGGTACGCTCACATGCACAGGGAATCAATGTGGATTCCAGGTGTTCACCCACGCCCTTTTGGGGCCCCGGGCTTTCTGCTGCCGAAACCAACAAGGAGTAAGTGTGCATACTAGTAACAAGTCCGTAAGCGAGGAACCGGCAAGGATTAGGCAAAACGTAGTCGAAGAATAGGCAAAAGGATAGAGGCAGACGGCTTGAATCAATAATCAATGTTCAATAACAGGCAAAAGTCAAGAACCAGGAAATTCAAATCAGTAGAAATGTTCATTAGCTTTAAATGCAGATGGCTACATTAATATGTAGTTGTTTCATATCATTATTTTGCTACTCTTAAATTTACCATACATCCAATATCATATGCCAAACTACGCTATTGAATGATAATCAAGTAAGACTGTGTATGTTACCTTCCCCATAAGTCTGTAAGGACCCTCCCTATTAGCTCTATCAATTTGGTAATCGCTCCAAACAGCCAGATCTGCCCATGTATGGCCTGCTTTATGCTTCTGGAGTTATGGGATCTGATCTGTCTATGAACACAACAGAACAAATTACCAAATACTAGTATGGGACCTGTCATCCAGAATGATCATGACCTGGGGTTTTCCGGATAAAGGATCTTTCCGTAATTTGGATAGAAAATCATGTAAATATTAAATAAACCGAATAGGCTGGTTTTGCTTCCAATAAGGATTCATAATATCTTAGTTGGGATCAAGTACAAGGATTTGTGGATTAAACAAAGCATTGGATAATGGGTTTCCGCATAACGAATCCCATACCTATATATTGATTATATTTATACATGGAGTGGATTTTATTTTTAAAAGTAAATAGGACTGTGTGCAGTTTGGCATCACAGAATTGAGTGGCAGAACCCAAATCCCCAATATGGCTCTTTAATCGCTCTGCTATTAAACCAATTGCTTGCTCCATGGATATATTATTTCAGGTTAAATTCCTTTATATGAAAAAGGTCATACAATACAATATTGTTTGACCCCCTGATGTCAAGTATGGGAACTTAACACCGTCAGGTTTCCATTCATCTCAGGTAGTTATACTGAAAATTCAATTAAAAACAAATTGCTACCCTATCTATTGCTGCTCTCTGAATAAAACTGCTTTTGATAAATGAGAATTGTAATTCAGAGAACAGCATTGAAAAGGGCAGAGTGTTACTGAGAAGTTTAATGCAGAGGAGTCACTTTGAAAAAAGGCCAAGCTAGCAAGCGCTTAATGCAGCACAAGGCAATACAGGTCTGACTTCTCAATGACGGCAAACAAGTGTACATGATAGGTATAGAGCAGGGGTGCCCAACCTTTTTTTTAACCGTGAGCCACATTCAAATGCAGTGCCGGGCCACGCTGGGCAGGCGCCCTAGGCAGGCCCGGCACTCGCAGCGCCTGTATAGTGTGCGCGCATTTGCGCTCGCATACGCATGCGCGTATTTACGCTCGCGTACGCACGCGCGAATTTGCGCATGCGCAGAAGCGCAAAAGTCGGCAAGAGAAGGGAACCGGACAATGGGGTAGGCGACAGAGGAGGTACGTGCCTGGTGCCCTCCCAGCTTTGCGCCCTAGGCACGTGCCTACTCTGCCTACCCCTAGTTCCTGCCCTGTTCAAATGTAAGGAGAGTTGGGGAGCAACATAAGCATGAAAAAGTGCCTGGGGGAACAAACAAGATCTGTGATTGGTTATTTGTTGCCCCCTATGTGGACTGGCAGCCTACAGGAGGCTCTACTAGGCAGTGACCCCCCCCCGGGCCCCCCACCCAGACGCAAATTTCCCTCTGGCCCCCCTCCCTGCGTCTACATTATTTTTCTTTCAGCCACGCTGGTCCAGGGAGGGAGGTCGGAAGATACTTTCGGCTTCCACGCAAGGACCGAGTCTGGGCCAGCGGAGCACACAAGGGCCAGGCCCATCAGGTTTTCTCCTAGTGTCCTGCTGGCCCAGTATGACACAGCTACTAGGAGTGCACCTGTTTTTTATGCAAACCAAGCCAGAAATTTAAAAATAAGCACCTGCTTTGAGGCCACCGGGAGCAACATCCAAAGGGTGATGAGAAACATTTTGATCATGAGACAATGGTTGGGTATCAGTAAGAAAGAGGGAAAGAAATGAGCAACATTTTGCTCATGAGACACTGGTTGGGGATCAGTAAGATAGAGGGAAAGAAAAGTTATCACTCCCTATTTAAAAGGCAATTCCATAAACCTTATAACTGACTAAAGCAATGGCTCACAAACTGTGGGATTGGTTTCCCTAGGAGCGTTTGCAACAGTTACAAAGAGGCAGTTAGGTGAGCATATTTTTTGTGTGCGTTTATTTTCATTCCAAATGCAACCCTTTGTTCTATTAATAGCTGAACACGCGTCAAACACAAGAAAATGCAGCATGCTGCGTCTAAACAATCACACTGAATCACAAATAGATCGCAACTCAGAACACTCATGAGTACAACCAGGCATAATATAGTGGAATCAATTAGCGTATGCATTTATACGCACACAAACCTACATTTTAACATGCGTCAGACGCAGAAAAAACATGTCCGTGTGTAAGCAGCAATCGCCTGAACCACCAACCCAAGGTGACTGTCGTTTAATCAATGGGGATTTCAAGTGCTTTCTTGTTTGCCCACAGAGCCATTCATTGCCCCCACAAGATGAAAAAGTGTAATAACACAGCATGCCATTGATTTTATAGTTTTGATAATGCTGGATATATTTAGCAACAGAATTGAGTGTATAAAATATAGGAATAGGGACAGATTTGTATGAAGGCATTACTGTGCTATACAGTTTATATTAAATAACCGCAAATGATTTTTATGGAGAGGAACTCAAGAAAGATGTGGGAAATGTTATTAGCTTCATAAATCCATCGATTGAATCAGTTTAATCCTCTTTTAAAATGCCTATAACATGGTAATATCCATCAAAGTGCCATTGCTTTATCTCTATTAATGCAAAACATAAATCGGCATTCTACTGATCTGATTGCTGAACATGGGACAGCCCTTAAAGTGGAAATAAACATTCCTCTTTCCTTAGCTGGTATTCCATTGCCCCTAATATCAACCTAATGAGGATAATATTGATTTTTAAGAAATCAGTTTGCATAATATGGAAAAGCAATGGTTTGTTTTACATCAATATTTCCTAATTTTAGTGTGAGATCAGTATCAATAAACAGGGCTCATTTGTTATGTGCAAAACACTGGGTCAGACTGGCCACTGGGATACTGGAAAATCTAGTGGGCCCTAGACACTGCCACTCAGCTCTGAGTCCCTGACACTCTAGGCTAATCGGAGTCTGCAGAGCAGTGTTGCCAAGACACAGGTTTAGCAGTCAGATGGGGCAAGTTTTAGCAGCAGCAAAGGGGAAGATTGGCAGTATCTCCTGGTGGTGATGTACAGCCAAGCTAAGGTAGGGGGGGAGTTTTGGTGGCAGCCAGGGTAGTGGGTCTTTGGGATCCCCAGTCCAACACTGTTGTTAAGCCAGTGGCGTTAACTATAATGGCAGAAGACCCTGCTGTGGTGGTGGGGGCAGGGGGGTCCGGACCACTGGGTCTGCTGCACATAAATCCCCCTTCTGCAGTTCTGCAGCCACTAATCTTAGAATTTGTGCCTGACCCATGTGAACAATTTTTGCAGTGGGGCAACTGCTAGTTATGCCGCTGGTTTAAGCTGTTCAATATTGACACAAGTCGCAATTTGCTATTCTCACTAGGCACTCTGGAATCTATGAGCCCCGTATAACCTCTTGCATTGCCTTTGTAGAAATTCTACACTGGATCTCTGTTCTTATTAGCAGTAAAAAATACATTGTTAGTGAACTGTCAATGGCTTACCCACTTTTTCCAGTGTTTAAGGAAAGACAAGGTTTGGGGACTTGGTGTTTGCCATACATGTACCAATAAAACCATACCATAGATGATACTGAACAATTGGGCAAGTTTTAAAATTTTATCTGACAATACAACATGTCAGCCAGTGCATGGTGTGGATGTGATGAAGAGCAGCAGCTTTTCATTGCTTTCGGCTGTTGACCCAAATGAACAGATCAAAAGAAAGGTAGCCATACAGCACCATGCTAATCTATGGCATCTGGTGGTTCATCATGGATACAGGCAGCCTAAGGAATAATGGGCTCCTTTAACCCATGCAATCCTGTATGGTAGAGGGCATAAAAAACACTGCATGGAAAGGTGTAAGTAAAGGCTTGAGTGTAAGTAGTTGTACTAAGTACAACTACAAATGTATTTATTCTTCCTCATTTGTCATTAAAAAAAAAGAAAATTGAGCAAATGTTTAATTCCTTGTCATTTCAACTGAACATGAATCCCGAAAGGTAGAGTAGACAGCGAAGGGATAAAACCACAAGATCTGTCTTAATTAAGCTTGTCAAATACATTAATGCACACATGCAGATATTTATCTTCCCCGAAATGTCACGGTAATATCAGAAGAATAAAGTGAGTATGAAGACTTAAAGGAGAGGAGGTGGGAATCAATAAAAAGCTGAAGTAGTATCAAGCGAGGTAAATCAATCACAAGGAAGACAAGGGGGACCCATGGCAGAATCAATACGGACAGATGGGAGAGATAGTTGGAGTGAATAATGACTAGAGAACAGTAGGAAAGAAGTAAAGAATAAGATCAATAGGAAAGGAATTTAAGGGACATGAAAGGAAACTTTTTCCACATAGGGAATTTGTAGTATTTTTCAACAGATCTCTCTTTTAGGGTAATAGTGCACCAGGGGCCCCAGCACTTTCCAGCTCAGTAGATGGCAGTACTGGATTGAGCCTGGTGGGACACCAAGAAAAAACTCGGCCCTCATGGGCCCCTAGACCCGCTGGAGAATATCGCCACTCCTCCCTGACATTCCCTGACTGTGACCACAATTAAGAAATATATGGTACGCAGCATCAGCTCATGTCCAACTGGGACAGGAGGCCCTTGAGGGTGTGTGAGAGCTACCATGGTGGCAGCCCTGGACACTTCAGTTTATCACTGGTGAATGGGTATATTTTTTCCAAATTCATGACTTTGCAAATTTCCTATGGGTCAGGCTATTATAACTCCAAAACACTGGTCAGCAGGGAGTGTCACTGCCCTGGGCCCACTCCCTAAGTGGCGACCGGGATTAATGCGGCCAGAATGTGCTGAAACCCAGCCGGCCCTGTAGCACCACAGGGCTCTTGGTTTAAGATTGGTGGTCTGGTTTTAAGGTAGGTTCCTATTCCTAAAGTTTTAGCAAAACCATAAAATGATTGTGCTGTGAAGTGCAGTAATTGTATTTATGGCACTGCTAATAATGAAACTGGAAGGTTTTGTTGGCTCTTCAGACTTGTTGGAGTGCCGACAATCAACTAGCGCCACTGGGTAGGTTTCTGTACACGCACAGGGATACAGTTCTATTGGGTGACATTGAGATGCCTTTGGATGGAAAGCTTTTATAATTATAATGATCTGCAGAAAGAATTTCTGTGCTGTTGTCCTCGGATTCCTCCAGAAGGACAGATGTAATACATTCCCCCAGGTAAAGAAAGGTGAGTCTGTAACACAAGTGGATTTTGCAGACGCACTGACCCACTTACTGATAACCCTGTGCTCCTGGGGAGATATTCACTCAGTTTGGGCTAAGTAGTGGCAAATGGGCAATGTAATGGCTGGAGAAGAAAGTGGTTGGGACTCTGAGTCTCAAAATAATCAGCCCAAACAGCTTTCATACATTTACAGCTGTCAAGCTTTGATATACACACATTCCCACATTTACATCCTTTTCCCTTAAAACCATCATCATTTCCCTTAAAAACACAATTTCTTTCTTTTTTATAGGTTTTGAATTATTTGCTTTACTTGGCTCTTTCCAGCTTTTAAATGGGGGCCACTGGCCCAATCTAAAAAATTGTTATTGCTGCTTTTTATTGATCCTCTTTTTATTGAGGTCCTATTTGTATTCAAGTCTCTTATTCAGATCAATGTGTGGTTGCTAGGGTAATTTGGGCCCTAGCAACCAGATGGCTGAAATTGCAAACTGGAGAGCTGTTGAATAAAAAGCTAAATAACTCAAAAGTCACAAATAATAAAAAATTAAAACAAACTGCAAATATCACTCTCCACATCATATTAAAAATTAATTTAATGACGACCAACCCTTTTAAATGTTGATTAGCTTTGTTAAACTTCTAGTACCACAGTTAAAAGCTCCTGCACATTTTGCCTTACTATATACACACACACACTATCCCAAACTTGCAGCATCTACCTCTGCCCATATTACAAACAAAGCCCTGCTTTATACTCCTTGAAAACAGTTCTGGTATCACAAATAGAAAAATGGAGATGGGAAGGGGGCAAGCAATAAGGAAGAGTGAGACAGCTCCACCTACAGACAAAACTGACCTCCATGACATCCAGCAGCCAGAGGAGACGCTCCTGAAAGGAAAGAAGAGACAGTCATACTGTACAGTGCTACATTATGGTACCTCAGAGTGATAGAAAACACAGTCATCAATTGGTGGCACATAGTTGGTAGGCAGTTGGCATTTGCAGGATAAAGTGCCAGAGGGCTTCATACAAGTCCATTATGGTTTAGGCTCTAAATCTATTGGCCCTTGAGCAGTGCCATTTCCTATGGACATAATGGAACCAACAGACTATGTTACTATGTTGGAGGGTGCCTTTGTTCTAGTTGTATGCTGCTCTTGCATTGGTGGTTGACACTTGAAACAGGGACTGCAGCAGAGGGCTCGAAGTGCCAAGAAATAAGGCTCAATCCATCATGTTTTTTGCACTGTGCACCCTGGCCTATGAGTGCCTACAGATGGGGGTCTTTGCGCTTCAAAATGGCACAAGGAGAGCCTGTGTTCATCAACACTGTTTTTATGAGGGGTGAGAGGGGTAGGGCCTTACTACTTGCTGCTTAGTAGAACTCTGTCTATTTGCTTTATATATAAACTGCATTATACATCCATGGACAACCCTGGATACCAGACATTCCAGATTCCACTGTACATGGGGAAGGAAGTCATCATCATTATTTTATTTATGTAGTGCCAACATGTGATACAGCACTGCACAGAGTTAGTTTCTCATTCACTACCCAAGTAGGCCTCCAAAGATTGTCACTTGTGGCAGAATGGGCACTGTAGGGATGAATAGTGAGTTTGGGTTGGTACTTCTGTTTGTGTGTGGATACTTCTGACACAGGGGTTGGAGCGCATGGATGCATCATGTGGAAGGGTGCTTGTGGCAGAATGGTAGGTTTTACAGATCTTACTGTGCTGGAACTATGGGAGGGTACAGGGGACACTGAATGGATACTCCATGTTGGAGGGTACTGGGGGTGGTACATGAATGCTCAATGTGGGAGGGTACATGTGGCCCAGTGGGTGCTATACAGAGGCTCTTTGTGAGTTAGATATTAGGCTAGAGTGTAGGCTGTATAAAGGCTCTGTGTGGCTGTGTACTTGTGACCGTGGGGGCCATACTGTCGCTCTGTGTTGGTATGTCCTTGTGGAGTAGTGGATCTGTATAGAGGTTCTGGGGAGGGAACTTGGGACAGTGGGTACTTTTAGATGCTCTATGTGGATGGGTATCGAGATATAGTTGGAGCTGAATTGATGCTCTTTTTATGTAGGTATCGGTATTAGGGTGGCTACTGTATGAATGTTCTATATAGTGGCCACTATACAGAGACTTTGTCTGGACAGGTGCTTGTAACTAAGTGCTATTTGCTCTTTTTGAAGTTGAAAGGTGTGTGGGTTACTTATAGGGTAGGTTCTTTATGAATACTGAATCAGTGAAATGACATGAGTTCCCGGTGTTACACATATTACATATGGTTTGAGTACATAGGCGTATTTTAATTGGTAGTGCCCTTACCCTTGCGGTGCTTGCTGTACTGACAGTTTGGTGACTCTCTGAGGATGAGGTGCTTAATGTCTGGGACAGGACAGAAACTGTATCTCCAGATCGCTGACGCAACTTCATTGTCTCAATCTCTCTTTTCAGCACCAGATTATCAAATACAACCAGGTCCTGTGGTAAAATCTGGGACCGCAGCTCAGACAGCAGTGAAAACTGGGGGGAGGGGGGAATGATGCATGGGTTAATAAACAACACAAACAGTAAATTACTCCTCCCCTAGCTGACCCTAGATCTGGTTTCATTAATTACCACTATTGAACCTGTAACTGAGCTGTCAAATAGGGGAGCACTGACCCTGGCAGCCAAAATACTATTCATCTGAGAGGCTATAGTTACATTTTTATTCTTTCTTTTTATTTATTTTAATCATCGATCATTTCCTTCAGGCCCTCCTCTATATATCCAATCCAGAAATCAGACCACTGTCTGGTTGCCAGGGTAAATTGGATCACAGCAACCAGATTAATAAAAAGGTATCAGTATCCCTTTATTCTCCTCGCCTAATTCTTCCTTAATTACCTAAAATCCTTAACTTCACCTTTACCATCGCTGTTACCTTTGCCTGAGTGTTCAGTAGTTCAAACATGGCCATTATCAGGGCCTGGACTGAGATGTGATGGTCCTTATACTGCTGAAGGTAGTAGGACATGGTGCTTCTCTCAGGCTCCGTCAAGAGCAGTCGAGCTTTTTCCTCCAAGAGGACAAGAGTCTGGTTTCCCAGGCTGCTTAGCGTGACTTGTGACCCTGTTGGACCACGGTAGAACACAGGCTGCAAGACATGCCATCACAGGTAAAAGAGTCAGCTGCACTGCCATGCAGAATTACATACAAATGGAGCAAACTTTGTTTTAGCATCACATGAATTTAAATTAGTGAAAATGCATGTACTGTATTTAAATAAAGTGACATAGAAGGACAAAGAACACAATTAATGTTCCTCACCTTTACCGTGCTGTCAGATGAAGTATCCGAAAGGATTCTGTTGAGAAAGGCAGAATAAGTGTGAGACTGTGGTTGCAGTCTGTCCTCTTTTTGTTTATCCATCCATACTTCATACCAAGCTATAGCTATCCAGTTCTTACTACACTCTATTAGTCATCCATCCATCACCCTAAAGCAGGGTGTTACTGAGCTCCAGCACTATTTAACCATTTTTGGTTAGGGACTAGCTGTAGCAAAGTTGGAACTTAGATTAAGGGGGTCCCAGTGCAACCAAAACTTGTCTCCAAGCCAGGAATTCAAAACAATGCACCTTTGAGGCCACTGGGAGCAACATCTAAGGGGTTGGGGAGCAACATATAGTCTGGTTGGTTTTGTTGGATATTACAGTGACAGTGCTCTAGTGCTCTAGAAACTCTTGGCAGATATTCCATACAGTCAGAGGGAAGGATGGCATTGAGTAAAGTCAACAATAAGGAAGGGTGGGACTGGTTAAAGGACAGTGGGTTCTGGTTCATAGACAGAATAGGATGTCAAAGTGAAAATCCATGGTGATTGAGATTCGGTTGAATTGAGGGGAGCACCATAATAACCAACATGGGAGCTAAATTTAACATCATGGAAAATGATAGTACTTGATTCTCAAGTCCAACAGAAGATGAGTTTATCTGGTACTCACCCCAGGGCTGGTTGAGGATCTCCATTCCCTGTGTAGGAGCTCGTGAGCCACTGTGTTTCATCCACAATGGTACGAGCGTGTGGAATACGACCCACATCTCTAACAGTCATCATGAGGTGGCGGGAGGAGCGAAGAATTTGGACCGCCTCATCATGTGGGATGGAAAGGAAACTGCGACCATTGATATCCAGGATCTGGTCCCCTACCTGCAGGTAAAAAGATGATCATACTTCTGCAGTTACAAGTGAAGAACTTGAGGAATCATGACTAAATATTTGATTATGAATGGATTTTGGTGATCCCCAAAAGATTGACAAAACTGTGGAACAGGCCATATTTCTTTCTTACATTACTTGATTATTATTAGTGTTTCCATTATTTGAGCTAAACCAATTAAGCACTGAACTTTTCATTCAAAATTCTTTGCCTGTGCCACAATTTCTTCTGTGAAAAGATTTGTAAGCATGTGGAAGAGCACATGGCTTGGGTGGAACATTGTCTAACCTTAACGTATTACTTTATAGGCATATTGAAATGTGCTTATGATTGACTCCTATAAGCTGCTCAACATGATGGCCAGCTGTGCTGTATCAAAATGTTAAATGCAGACAGTAGTGAAAAAGTACAGTGAAGGGAAGAAAGCAAGTCAGGTAGAACATGTATGGGTCACAGGACATTTGGAGACAACAATTTTATGGAAGGTGGTTCATGGAAGGGTCTCAGGGTATATGGAGACACCTGGTTCATGTTGGAGATATTTGAAGACAATTAATTCATGTGAAGTGCATCATGTAAAGGTCTCAGGTATTTGTAGACAACTGCTTTATGTTAGGTACATAACAGAAGGTTCTTGGGATAATTGGAGGCAATTCATTTAAGTGAGGTACATCAGGGCTGTCCAACTGTCGGGCCCCCTTTATATGGCCCTCCACATTGTTCACATTATACTGCCCCCCATACCTGTGCCAATAGCCATCCATTATACTGCCCCCCCATACCTGTGCCAGTAGCCATCCATTATACTGCCCCCCCATACCTGTGCCAGTAGCCATTCATTATACTGCCCCCCATACCTGTACCAGCAAGCTCAGCAGCCATCCATCATACAGCCCTCCTGCAGCCATCATATTGCCCCCAATCTTTACCTGTGCCAGCAGCAGCCAAAAATAAA
Source organism: Xenopus laevis (assembly GCF_017654675.1). Lineage (NCBI taxonomy): Eukaryota > Metazoa > Chordata > Amphibia > Anura > Pipidae > Xenopus > Xenopus laevis. The sequence continues at coordinate 37,731,646 of NC_054386.1, read as the reverse complement.
TCTGATCACATCATATTGCCTTCAAGTATTTATGTACCTGTGCCAGCACCCAGCCCAGCAGCAACAGCAAACATATGGCCCCCGGCTCAAATTTGTATCTAGCTGTGCCAGCAGGAAGCTTCACACTTTCATAGTAATAGAAAGAATGTGTTCAGTTCAGTGCAACTGTGCAAGGCTGAGAGCAGCAAGCGGGAGCCACACCAAGCAGGCCGCCAGCTCTCTTCCACCCATTATTACTATTACTTGCTGGCAAGAGGGAGAAGGTGAAGGAGGGAGATTCCACCCGAATGAGTAACCATGATAACAAATTCTTAAATAAACACTTGAAAAAATGAAAAAAAAAAACCCGTCCTAGACAGCCGCCTACTTTGCCTACCCCTAGTTCCAGCCATGATCCCTGCAGTGAGCACTAAGCATTTGTTTTTTTGGTGTGCTATTAATGTGGGCATGGTCTTGCGGTAACATGGGTGTGGTTTAAAGTGGGTGTAGTCTAAAAACAGGGAGTGGCTAACACTGGCTTCCATTATCGGCACTCCACCATGTAGATTAGAAAAATTCCGTCCCTCTGTACCATATAAATTGGACAGCACTGAGGTATATCATGGAAGGGTCTCAGGATATATAGAGACAATTGGTTTGTGTAATGAATGGCATTTTGTGTATATATAAACAACTGCTTAATGTGAGGTTCATCATGGAAGAGTCTCAGCATATTTGGAGGCTATTCATTTAAGTGAGGTGCATCATTGACAGGTTTCAGGGAATTTGGAGACAATGGGTTCATGTGACGTGCCCCATGGAAGGGCCTCAGGGTATTTGAAGACAAGTGGTTCATGTGAGATGCATTATGGAAGGTTGTCAGGCAGGGTATTTATGGACAAGTTGGTTAAGTGTTTAGCAGCGGCTTTCTATCTCTATCTCTTCCTTTGAAACTGATTCTGGTGTCAGTAAATCAGGCATTACCTTTAGCCCAGTACTCTCAGCCTCTGATCCTTTATCCACACCAGTGATATAGATGCCAAGGGAATATTCAACTCCACCTCGGATTAACAACCCAAGGGAGCTCCCTTCTCCAAGTACCAGATTCACCTATCAAAGAAAAGAATTACAGAATTAGATCTGTGTATCCCATTACTACATCTCTCGGTCTTTCTTTAAGGGTAAAGCTTGCTCAGTCCAGAAGACCATAGTCCAACCAATTAGTAGCCTAACTGCAATGGACTGGTAAAAGCTAGCTGCTGGTTGGTTGCTATTGGTCTGACAGATTCCATTTAACTAAATGACAGACTGCATGGCTACTTTTTGGGCACTTAGTCAGTGGAAAATAGGAGGAGGCCAATAGCAACCAACCAGTAGCTAGCTCTTAGCTTCATGTCTAGGAGAAAAGAAATGGATCTTCAAGTCTGCATATAAACAGGATGGATTCAACGTGACACAAGATTTATGTTTGCCTTGTAGACCATATGGTGCCGGGATAATGTTATCTTTGTTTTTATCCCTATTGTTCTGAATAGAGGTGACTGTGTATTGTGGCTCTAGTTTCATTCCAGGGTCAGAGAATAAAATCAGGCATTTATTCAAATGATGATTATTGGCCTCAGTGTATAAAGACAATAATCTAATCCATTACTAATCAGAAAATAACATTCGCTGCCCACCGTTTTAAAAGCAAACGTCTGATGGTTGCTGTGGGTTACCAGACATGATGCAAACTCTAAAATATCATTACATTACCTTCTTCTTATCACCTTCTTGGAGTAGCTGAAGGTGACTTCTTTTCTCCTGCTCCATACCAACCAGTAAGGGGCTTTGGAGATGTGGGGGTCCCCTGGGCGGAGAAACACTTCGGCCATGTGAGTCCACCCAGGTGTAGATGTGGCTGGATGTGTGTCCCCCAGGGATCCGGCCTGATGATAGCACAGAAAGAACCAGCTTCTGTGAGCCCCTCAAAGCCTAAAAGAAGAAGAGAAGCTTAACTGGAATGCACTTAATGGAAAGGCTCATCTTCTGTAGGACCAGCTCTATACTCCATCTAGATGATCTACAATGTTCTCTCTTTCAGATCATCTCCAGTACACAGGGCAGTGCTGGTATATGAAAGTAATATAAATATTTTGGACAGCGCTTCCTTTTAACACCAAGCACTGTAAACAAGACAATTGTTTTTCACTCCCACTGAGCTATTGGTTCTGCCTCTGTGCTCCCTTTTTTTCCCTCGCTGTTTCTCTAACACCACGCAGCCCTGCAATATAATTCCTGAGCCAAACAAACATGAAATCATTGAAATGGAACATGTGAGGAATTGAGGCTGGGAGTGTAGACATGGCAGAGACAATAGTGATTTATGAATGGATAGAGATTCTGAATATTTTAGGGAAGATGGGGAAAATATATATGCTAATACTGGCATATTTGCCAAGGTTGCCATACAATTAAGTCTTTACCCACGTGGCGCAGATTGGGATTATCCAATCATTTGGCCCAGTTAAGACCTATCGGTGGAGGATCACATCAACATGCAGACATGAATAAAATTTTCAAACATACTTTAACGATAGCTAGCCAGTTTCTGCCCAAATATTGACCAGGCAGGACCTACTGATGGCCTCCATAAAGCAACCTACGTGTTCTGGAGGGGCTGAGTTAGCAGCTTTTATTTGCCTATATCTGGCCTACTGAATTGAAGAACAGAGAGAGACAATTTGGGTGACAGGGACACAGAATAGGAATTAGGTGGGAGAAGGAGACTTTATACTGACTGGAAAGGTAAACTATAAGACATAGGAGAGATGCCAATAAACAGTTGGATAGGAAGAGATGGCATATAATCTCGGCAGCAGTAAACATGCTACCATTATGGTAGTGGCACATGGGGTGATTTTGTGTGATTTGTAGCTCTGTGGAAAGAGTACAAAATAGTTCAAATTGCCCAGGATGGTGTTTTTTTTAAAGCAGAGGAGTGCTGGCCCAGAGTAGAATGACAAATGACTGAGGCGGTCAAATCTGTGACAACAGGAGATATATTACCGGAAATACCTGGTTTGTGAGCGAGAGACCGTAAGAGGTTGCTACGATTAGAACTCCAATCCATCACTACTAAAGGGGTCTGAAGATAGCACACAATGCATTTTTGGACATGAACTATTTCCCCCATTCGTGTACAGTAACTGACATGAATGTTATCCATAAGCAGGCTGGATTTCACCTGGAAAGTACTCATATATTCATTACTGTATTTTTAGATATTCTGCTTGGCCTTTAATTTGTGGTTTCTTGCATTTGTACCATGCACACATAGTCTGATACCAGCTAAACAAGGCTGCCTTGGGGGGGGGGGGCATGGCAAGCACCATTGCCTGTGTGCATCAGGGCAGGGAGAGGAATAGGGTTGCCTCCCATCTGGTTTTTTACCAGACAATTTGGTTTTCCTTGGGTCTGTCCAGTTTAGAACTAACTGCATGGGTTTCATCACTAAAAACAACCACCCCCTACATCACATCTCTACCCCAAACATCACAGCCCCTTCCCCATATCACTGCTCCACCCAACCAGGGTCAAATTTGGCAACCATGCACAGCAAGAGACAGTGGTACACATGGGAGAATGGAGACATTATTATTATATTTCACTGTAGTTGCTGTTCTCTAAATCTTTATTATTCGTTCCAATTAGACACTGCTATTGTACGCTGCAGCATGACACATTGAACCAATACAACATGTCTAGGTCCAAATAGGTGGTCCCCTTGCTCGATCATACATAAATGGTGATGATGATGATGATTATTATTACTATCACTATTAATACACTGTACATATTTATAAAGCGCCAAGTGCAAAAAGCTTTGTTGTACCTTCCACAGACATTGAGCTAGGATGGTAAAATACCTGTCAGGTGGCAACCCAACTAGAACATGGAGTTAAGGAGCCCTGAGCTTAATGCTTGCCTATGGCAGACAGTAGGGACAGGGCTGCCTTGGATCATCAGTATTGTACTCTGCACTTCATTCCCCAGACACATGTTCAGTGATTGGCCACTAAGAGAAGTGTAATTTTGCCCCCCCAGGGCATTGTTAAATAAGGCCCCTATGGTCATGCCCTATGATTGATTGTGGGGAGTACTGGGGGGCTCTGGAAATGGAACCAAGGCTGTATTATAGTAGTTCATGTAAAAATAAATGGTGCTTACTCCAACAGCACCCTGAGCAAACCCAACACAGCAGTTTTGCCCCAGTGCATGCATTTGCCAGTGTACAGATCCAAGCACTGAGATACAGTTTCTCTGACTGCAGGTGCATAAAAAACAAAAGTTCCCACTTAAAACCAACATAATGGGAAATAGCAAGTAAAGCAGAAGCCTCTGTATGTATGTGGCTCAAATAAGAATTTAAAACACAGAAACAAGGAAATAGACTAAAAAAGCAATGCCATTTAGATATTCTACAAGGAACTTGCAAGTAATTATCATTAATTATAAGAGCATTATTTCCCCAATGAACCAAGAGCTCCCCAGTTGTCTTGCTCAGCTCTAATATTCGTAGCAAACACATTAAATGCAGGCCAAGTGCTCACTAACGCGGAACAATTAAGAAGCAAGTTATAGGATAAAGAGATTTTTTTAATCTTACCCAGCAATAATTAAAGAAACAGTAACACCAAAAACTGAAATTGTTTTAAAGAATTGACAATATAATGCACTGTTGCCCTGTACTGGTAAAACTGATGTATTTGCTCCAGAAACACTACTATAATTTATATAAACAAGAGGCTGTGTAGCCATAGGGACAGCCATTAAAGGAGAAGGAAACCCCGTATAAACAAAACCCGTACCTAGAGGTGCCCGTACCCGTATTTTTTTAAAAAAACCTTGGTGGCAGGGGCTTATAGAGTATTAAAATAATACATTGGTGGCCAGGGGTTTGATAAAATAAAAAAAACACACATTGGCGTTCAGTCGAACTGAACTCGTGGCTTCTGGACTTCTGGCTCTTTTCATGGCTTTGGGTCTTTTCGCGGCTTCAGGACTTCAAGTTCGGCTCCTTTCGTGGCTTCGGGTCTTTAAGTTTTGCTGCTTTCATGACTTCAGGTCTTTTGTGGCTTCGGGACTTCAACTTCGGCTTCTTTCGGGACTACAGCAGATGCGGCATGGCTTCGGCGCAGTCAAGGGGGGCTTGGCTATTTCCAAAAGTACAGCACAGCCAGGCTCCCCTTTATGGCGGCCCTGTTTATGTATATATATAATTATATATATATATATATATATATATATATATATATATATATATATATATATATATATATCATTCTGCCCTTGTGCTCCACTGAATGTGCATTCATTCTGCCCTTATTCTCAGCTAGATGTATAGGCTTTCTGCACCACTACATGTCCAGGTAATCACTGTGCCATTATGTTTCACTTGACTCACAACTCTGCTCTAATTCCTGGGTATATGTGCATCTATCTATTAGGACTGGACTGTCTGGTCTCCAAGTGTATCCTTGCGGGAGGGCCGAATGGTCCCACTAGATCATTCTTATTTCCACCAAAGAGCAATAAAACACCTTTACTCTTTAGCATGTCTTATATCTAATCAGAATTCAGATTCTATGGTGGGTTCTAGGAAGTCCAGCCTCTCATTTACTCCACTAGATACCCAGCTTTCCCTCAGTTTACACTTTTGCTCCACTGAAGTAGGGCCACGATTAGTGAGATACTGGGGGGCTCCATGACAGAGGGGGTTGCTAAAAGGGAAAAGCATGATTTGCCCCTGTGCCCCACTAAGCTCTCTCTCACTTTGCCCTTGTACCCTGCTAGACACACAGTTACTGTATCTCTCACTTTTCCAGTGTTCTCCCCTACATAAACAGCATTTTCCAACTTTGCCCTTGCGCTCCACTAGATTCACAAACACTGTAGGTTGTTTTTTCTCTCTCTCTCTTCCTCTCTGTGTTATATTGCAAAACTCTTTAAAATGCTGCTTGCCTCATTGGCTGTGTTTCACCAGGGATTAATGGCCTTCCTCCGCAAGCACCCAGGCTCAGTCTGCTCCCTGCTCAGGATTAATCAAATAAGCAATCGTGACCAATTAATATGACAGAAAGACTTCAGTGCATCCTGCACATCTCTGATCCGATTACATTCTCAATGCAGACCATACTCAGCCTGGTGCCTAAGTGTATGTCACATATGATCAAACATATATCCCCAAAAACAGGGAGAATATTAGCTATGCAAACTCCCTATACCAATCTAATTGGAGAATGATACAGCCGACTCATTTAACTTATATACTGTAGGTATAAGTTAGCAATAAGTGCCATATAATCTCTTCCTTTCTCTGAAATAATATAATAGTTCTGAACTTACTGTAACTCTCTCTAGTGTTCTTTGGGTTGTTGATAAATCAGAAAGCAGAAATGTTGCAGCATTAATGTCATATTCATAAGAAAATATACCCTCTATGGGCACTTTATTTCTCAGTTAATGTTCAAAACATCTCGTTTAATTATTCTGCACAGCGAGGCTTACTTATCTGCATATTATGTGTTTATATAAGTAGGAGCCTGGATTCAGAGATGTCTTCTGAGAGAAGGGAAGGTAGATATTAAGCACGCTAGTACAGTAATGTGTCACATTGTCACCTACTGACAGCACAGCCAGTACGGCAGTACCAATAGAAACAGCTGAGATAATATCCTTTGGGAATCGAGCTGGGGTGTTTGATAACAGAAACAATATGGGTGAGATGTTGCCTATAGCAGTGGGAATGCTGCCAGGATAGCAGGCATAATAGCGAGAGATTTGTCCTATAGTAGGAGTGGGGCTAATAGTATCTGGGAAATGACTGTGGGATAGCAGGCATAGTAGGGAGAGATGGTGCTTATAGTAACAGTGGGATAATAGTCTCTGGGAAGGCACTGTGGAATAATAGGTATAGTAGAGAGAGATGGTGCCTATAGTAGCAGTGGGATAATAGTATCTGGGAAGGGACTGTAGCTGTGGGATAGCAGGTATAGTAGGGAGAGATGGTGTCTATAGTAACAGTTGGATAATAGTCTATGGGAAGGGACTGTGAATAGTAGGTATAGTAGAGAGAGATGGTGCCTATATAACAGTGGGATAATAGTATCTGGGGAGGGACTGTGGTTGTGGGATAGCAGGTATAGTAGGGAGAGATGGAGCCTATAGTAACAGTGGGATTATAGTCTCTGGGAAGGGAGTGTGGCTGTGGGATAGCAGGTGTAGTGGGAAGAGATGGTGTCTATAGTAACAGTGGGATAATAGTCTATGGGAAGGGAGTGTGGCTGTGGGATAGCAGGTGTAGTGGGAAGAGATGGTGTCTATAGTAACAGTGGGATAATAGTCTCTAGGAAGGGAGTGTGGCTGTGGGATAGCAGGTATAGTAGGGAGAGATGGTGCCTATAGTAGCAGTGGGATAGTAGTCTCTGGTAAGGGACTGTGGCTGTGGAATAGCAGGTATAGTAGGGAGAGATGGTACTTGCCAGGAAGGCGCGTAATCAAGTTGGATAGCAGTGCATTGGCACGAACAGTAACATTTGAAGGGATTGGGTAAACAGCTTTTCTTTCAAAAAAGTACCTATCAAAATAAATATACAAAGAGCAGTTGTGTTTATTTCCAGCTGTGATATGGTAATTTATAGAAGGTCACTCATGTCAATGAGCCTGAAGGGGAGTAGAATGATTGACTGTATATAATTATTGTAATAACCCAAGGCATGGAAATATCTAGAATGGATCAATCTGGAAGTAGATGCAATCAGTCCTGTACCTCTCCATGCTAACTATAGTGGCCTGAATAGACTCGAGCAGGCCATGCTGGAAGATGAAAAAGGACATTACAGCTAGCTAAAGCAAAGTTTATCTGTTCAGACGTGTGATTGGTGAGTATCTGAGCCCACCAGCTTCCAGACGTGCCCACTTGCTATGATACAGATATGCACATACAATCCAAAGCCCATGTTAAAGGGAAATACACTAATGTTTAGCAAGGTTTATATCCCTTAATGTTCACTTTACTTGCCCTTTATTTTTAGCCGTAGGAAGATACTAAGGTATAGATGATGGTGGGCCCATACCATACTCTAATCTCTACTATTAAGGGTTAATGGAATGGTGACCAAAAGCAACTAGATAGCAATTTTATTGTAGACTTGTAGACTTTTTTATTGTAGACTGAAAAGACCAAAGGAAAATCTTATTTGAGGTCTTTTCATCTATAATATCATGAAAGTTAATACAAAGGTGAACATCCCTTTAAAGCAAGCTGGGAGCATCAGTGTTCAGTAAAATATTTTTTCAGCCCTTCAGTGCCAACATAAATGGAATATAATGGACACTTATGGAACCTTTACAGTATTAAAGGTTGCAAGGTTTCTATTTAAAGGTGGCAACGGCCACAGTTATCATAATGAATAGCATTTGTAAGATTAGAGACCAATTTTCTTATTTTAGACTGGCTGAAAAATGATTATAGAGAGCAGAAGAAGGCAGGATTTGGCCTGTAGAACACAAAAAATGAATTGTCAGTGTGCAGTGTCCACAGCTAGAAATATAGAAATGACATAGTGGGGCTGTCAGTTTGATTTAAAATAAACCTACTTGGAGCCCCCCAAGCAGCACAATAGAAGAAGTCTTTACTTCTGCTCCATTGTATACAGGTTCTGCCCCCACCCAAAACAAAATTTTGATTTATGGACCTTCCCAGACACCCACATGGCCCTGAGTGCCAATGTTAATGTATTGCCTCAGATATATTGGAGAAAATAATCCCAAGTGTGCACTTTGTGGCCTCAGGGTCCCCACACCCCCAATATTGTTATACCAACTAAGTGGGTACCCAAATCATCATTGTGCTAAGCATTCCCAGCATGCAAGTGGAAAACATTCCACCGTAACTATATTGATCTACTGGGTGGCTCTTCATCATCATCAGCCTCAGCGTCATTTTGAAGTGCTGTGGGGTGACCCTCAAGGACATTCTTTACTGCCGACTGTGCATGGATGTTAAATAGACAATGATAAAAGAAGATCAAGGCACACAGGCTATAGGGGTAACAGCCCCTCTACATTTATTGCTGAGAGTCTGGACACACAAGCTTTTTGGGACAAGAAGCACTTCCTCTGGTAATATCTTTTACCCATGACAACCTCCCTCTGTCATAGATGATTGCTGCAAGTCTGTAGGATATATAACAAACCCCATGGAAGACTGTGTCAAGTGAATAGAGTATACAAGAGTAGTACCTAGCTTGCTGATAAACTGAGTCTATTCATTATAGGGAAATCAATGTTAGCAGAACCACTGCCCTGCCAAGGGACTGCATTATGCTGTATGGCCTTCCTCTGTCTCCTGCAGAAAGTATTGGCAAGCCTAGGGAGCCCTACAGCCATCAAAGGATCTCCACTGTCCAGTGATTTATATCTATATAACAGCAATACATTGCAACACAGAGGGTAATGGCGGGCTTCAGGATAGAACTTAGTTAACATGTGGGGTGACAGAAATGACTATGTTATAATAAAGGCAACAGCACATCACAATATGTTTACAAGGATCAGTAAGAACCCAGGCCTGTACTACCATCTCCATAATAACAAAGAAAAACCTCCCTCAACTAATACACACAGGCAACCTGCAAATAAACATAAATAAAGGAGCTGTTACAAGTACACATCTAATACAGGAGTTGTGGTAAGAGCAGTACCTTTTGAAAGGGTTATCTGCCTACCTCTAGTGCAGCTTTGCTTGCTCCCGCTGCTCAACTCTAAACTTCTTCTCAACATGCCCTCCCCTCTGCACGACGTCATTGTGCATGCGCATGCACAGGGGGAGCGAGGTGGGCTGCCTAGGGCGCCTGATCAGCTTGGCCCACATTGTGTAAGAGAGCAACTATTATGGGGACAGTGGTAAGAGTGTGTCTAAAAGTACATAAAATATAGGAGCTATTGCAAGTACACATCTAATACAGGAGGTATGGTAAGAGAACTATATATAATAATGTAAAATCCTATACAGCACTACTGACAGCAGAGAGGGTAGGCATTTATTTCAAAAATAACGTTCAGAGAGCACCTAATATTGGAGTTATGGGGGCAAATTCACCAAGATTCGAAGTTGCGCCAGGTGCAACTTCGCCGCACTTCGCCGCACTTCGCCGCACTTCGCCAGGCGTATTTTCGCCAGCGCTCCGCAAATTCGCTAAAATCCGAAGCTGCGCACAGGGGTAGCGTAACTTTGCGAAGTTGCGCTAGCGTTAATTCGTCAAGCGAAGCGAAGTTTCGCTAGCGATGGTTCATTTGCATACGGCGCCAAATTCAAATTTCAATGGAGGAATACGTATCAGCACTACAAATGCCTAGAAAACCTTCAAAACATCAAATAAAAATTTTATTTTGCCCTACACATGTGCCCACTGTATAGGTAAGTTGCCATGAGTCAGGAAATGTAGGGGGGAAGGAGGGGAGCCCCAAAATTTTTTTCGATCTTTTTCAGCCTATCACCCATAATGTAGAAAATACGCCAGCGCTTTTTGGGACTTAGAAAAAATTTTGACTTTTTTTGAAGCAATCCCTTTCTACTCTATTGCGCTTCGCCTGGTCTGAGGTGGCGAAGGAAGTCTAGCGTAAAAGGTGGCGTAAAGAACAATGCGCATGTTAGTGAATTTGCGTAGTTTCGTTCGTTGCGCAAATTCGCCAGGCGTAAGGGTGCGAAGTTACACTAGCGAAATTACGCCAGCGTTCGTTAGTGAATTTGCGAAGTACCGAAAATGCCAAACGCTAGCGAATTAACGCTAGCGTTCGGCGCTTCGTTGCTTAGTGAATTTGCCCCATGGTGTCCAATGCTTATAACACATTTGCTTTAGAGAGCACAAATCTAACACACACACACGCACTTAAGGTACATATAATACTACAATGACGAATGCAGCCATTGAGGGAAGCTTACACTGCCTTTTCCATTCAGTACCATGGACAGCACTCTGTAGCCGCATCGCCTATTGATTGACACACTGGTTGGCGGCACCAAGCAGTCACAGTAAAGAGCCAATTCTATACACCTACAGATAAAATTTGACAAAATTATTAGATATCCTTGTACCATTGATATAGGCAGGCTCTGTGGTCTGGCATGTTTGGGAATTTCAGCTTCGAATGCACTTGGGTGATCAGTGTATTTTGCAGGGGCACTACTGACACGAGGAGAGTTGAGAAACTTTAAGAGATTAATTTCCAGCTATTAAACCGGAAATTCAACTCTTCTAGTGCAAAGAGCGATCTCTACATTAGCGATGCGCCCTCCTCCCCCCAGACCTGTGCAAGAACGGTAAGTGCTGGGGAGCGAGCGGGAGGCATCGCAGGAGTCGCCTCAGGCAGCAAGGGGCACAGAATCGCCCCTGGTATGGTGAACCAGAAGATCCAATCACTTGGACTGTTTGTCCAAACAAAGCTTACAAATGAAAGGTTGTCATGCCAGTCAGCCCACAGCCCACAACAAAAATATGTGATAGCGACCTTATATTCGAGGCCTCACTGGGTATACTTGCTATGGCAACCACTGTCTTTCCAATGGGTACACACATTTGTAGCCGTTGTGTTCTGCACATGCTCTGGTTCCCTGATAGTTGTGTATGCACAGAAATCGGTCTTGGTCTTTCTGTGGAGAGCAGCTTTATGGGATAAATGTGGTTCGACTAGACTGTGTTATTTTGGAAACTGAAGAAAATGGATGCAACGATAGGTAATTCAACAGCATTGTATTTTATTAAGGAGTTTCATATGAAACAAACAGTATCTTTGTTGGGCTCTCCTTGTCCTTTGAACAAATGTCCATTTGTGCTTTGCTTTTCATTGTCAATATAAAAAGGGAAAACAGAAGGGTATGCTGAATGTTTCCGCACTGGTATAACACCAATATCCAACAGAATGTATGTGACAGAATGTAAGGAGCAGAAATAGTTCCACTACCTGCTAGGCAGTAACGTGATAAAGAAAGCAGACACAGTAATTGCTGGGGGCAGAAATATACAGGAGCTGATGGCAAAGCTGGGCTTTGAGGTGAAGTGTAGCATGCACAATGTAGAAATATTAGGGGTCATTTTTATGAATAATGCAAAGGCCACAACCGAACATATTTTTGCACATTGCACCCTGTTGACTTTCTTGTACTGCTACTGGTCTCTGCGGTCAATGTTGGAGCATGGAGACCCGTGGCTTCCCCCGTGAATACAGTGCTGAGTGCAGGGGCGTAACTACAAAGGAAGCAGACCATGCAGCTGCAGGGGGGCCCGGGAGGTATAGGGGCTCCACGAGGCCCTAATTAATGAGCAATTTCAACATATATTGGTAAAACACGACAACCTCTGATTATGTTGGGGGCCCTAAAATTAATTAGCTGTGGGGCCAAGTGACATCTAGTTACCCCACTGGATGAGTGCGTTAGTTATCGATATATTGGTGAGAGGCAGATGGGGGGGAGCATGTAGGTGCCTTCTCTAACCTCCTAATGTGTGTCATTTGGAAGTGCAAGTTAGGAAGCGGCAGAAGGGACTCGGCCTTCTCTCCCCCATGTGCCAGATTGAAAAAGCAGAGTGCAGTTTACCTCAGGCAGTGTCGGACTGGCCCACCGGGATACCAGGAAAACTCCCGGTGGGCCCAGGTGTCAGGGGGCCCTTGTGCTGCTAAAGATTTGGCCTATTTCATGGCCATTTCATATTTCTTTGAGAACAAAGAGGCTAAATAGATGGAATAATAGATTATAGTATGTAAAGAATAGAGACTAGGAGAATAGAGTTTGAGTGAGGAGAATAATAATACTGAGAGTGGGCCCTTGGTCTATGGTTCTTTGGTGGGCCCCTGGTCTAAGGTTTCTGGGTGGGCCCCTGGTGTCCCAGTCCGACACTGACCTCAGCTGTTAAGTGCTCTTGTACCTCTTAGCGCTGTAGCACCTGCACCCATTAGTCATATAAATGAGCAGCCTTTAAGTAAGCAAAAGTAAAATATTACAATTCATTAACAAAGTGTTGGTTATCTTATTGCCAAGGGTTCCTTTTTGTAGAAATTACACAGGGTGACATTTACTCTACTGTCAGCTATTGGTGAGGCTTTGGATGAAGCACACATTTAGTATATGGGTGGCAAACAGGTTAGAGTCCATTTCAAATTTTAAATCAAACAAGAACTTACCTTCACTGCCTCTGCATGGGTTACTCTATCCAGCGGATGCCCATTCGCTTTAAGGATCTGATCTCCAACTCTCAATCCTTCTTGTTCTGCCAGAGAACCAGGTTCTACCAATGACACATAGATGCCAGTCCCATGCTCCACACCGCCGCGGATACTGAAACCCAGCCCCTCCTGGTTCCGGTTTCTCTTTAGTGTTACTTGGTGGACCTCTGTACGGTTTGCTCTGGGTGATGAGTTGCTGCATCCTGGGGGATAAGGGGCTCTGGGCCTTAAAGGTGTGCCAAGGACTGGGGAGTTAAAGGAAGGTGGTATTCCAGCTATAGGAGGGCTAAATGCAGGTTCAGATGCAGGTAGAGGAGTGCTGAAGGCAGGTGCTGTCCCTGGTACTGAGTTGCTGAATGCTGTAGCTGTTCCCGGCACTGAGTTACTAAACAGAGGAGCTGTGCCTGGGAGTTGGGTGCTGAATCCCAAAGCTGTATCAGAAAGGGCATTATTGTAACCAGAAGACCCCAAAGGCAAATCCTTTAGGTAGAGCCCCTCAGAGGTATACTGGTCAAACAAAAGTTGGTCAGAACGTGGGATGACCAAACGCAGCATGGGAAAAAGTTGCCTCTGGTCTTGGGGACGCAGTATAAGGCGCAAAGTCCTTACCAGGTCGTACACGTTCCTGCGGGAGTGGTAGAGGCGCAGACAGTGCAGAAGCTGCTCCCTCTCCTGGTCAGTTAAGAGTCGGTTTAGGGCTATGTGCAACCTGCGGACGTTCATAGATAAGACACGTCCAACGTCTGAGCTGATGGAGCCAGAAGATGAGGAATTAATGGAACCCCTAAAAGACTGGTTTATGGAGCCCCCTGGGGAGCGGTGAGCAGGTCCAGGCTCTGAATTCATTGCCCAAAGGCTGGAGAAGGTGCTAGGGTATCTTAGGGGCACCCTCTGGGGAGTATTGTCTTCTTCTCATGGGAGATCTGCACATGACAAATGCCTTCATCCAATGCTCTTCCCAAGTTGCCCTGACAATGAACAATTTAACACCACAGGTGAAAAGGTGCAGTAACCCAAAGGGACCATTTGCTTTAAAAATGAGCCCAAAAACCTCAGAACTTGATAGTCTCTTGAACACAACTGACAGTACCTTTTGAACGTGAGAATGTATGCCTTGTATATTGCTACCTACCACACCTGATACTCTAGTATAGCCTAAAGTCCTCTGTGTCTGATCTATGATGCCATCTCAAATGCCCCATGTCTTACCCCTCTAATGCTGTCTGCTGGCCCTCCCTTGCCCTGGTCATTCTCTCCTTTGCTGTCTGTCTCTTTTTCCCAATGCCTGTCTATTGTTGCTATTGTCAGAGCACTTCCTCCCTCATCACCTGGTTTCTTCCATTGTCAAGGTGATTCATCTGGTCTCCAGGTCCAGACAGTCTCATGCACAAACAGGGGATAGACATTCTCTTACTGTCTCTAGCAAGTCCCTCTGCTAGATACTGCTTCTCTTTTTAGAAGTCTCTCTGAATTCTAGCATGTCCCACTCTGGCATCTCTCTCTAATGAACTATCTCTATATTTCTCGCTACTATGTGGTCAAACAGGTGCCCCTCAGCCTGAGGCTGTCTCTTTGCATGCATGCGGCTAAACACTTTATCCGCAGAAGCTTCAACCCTTTATTTTCCTGACTTTCCTAGATACCTCTAGCCTTCTGTATGTCTTAGCCTGTCTCTTTTAAACAACACAGATATCTCTCAGTTGAACCAACACACACACACACATATATTGACTTGTACTTACCCCCCATTACTAAACATACTCTCAAGCCCTGAGTTCAGCTCTCACCCTACTAGGGATGAAAGTTCTCTGACTCCAATTTCATCCCCCGACCCCATGCAGGTTCCCCGGCTTCCCTTACCCAGGCTGGTGCCAGCAGTCACAGGTGTCTCTTACTGCATCTCAGTCTCTCCCGGATCTGACGTTCCCTTGAAATGTCAGTGTTGCCTAGAGACCAGGGAGACAACACTAATATACTCGGCGTTTAAGCCTAAGATTACAGTCTGTCCGGTGCATTGCTTTCTGCTGCCTTACACCCCTCTTAGTCCTGAACATAAAAGCTGATGCATGCACTGCTCTCTCATATGCACGGCTCCTCTCTGCACTGCGCTCACAGGCTAAGGGTATCCCCTTCTGCTGTACACTGGGCTTAACCCTGCACTGACAGGCTGCTACAGTAAATGGATCTCCCTCTGGGAAACAGTGCGTTTAACCCTGCACTGACAGGCTGCTACAGTAAATGTGTCTCCCTCTGGTGTACAGTGGAATTAACCCTGCACTGAAAGTGTGCTTAATGGAGCAGGGAAAATTCTTTTCTGAATGCACATAACAGATCAACAATAGCCATGTTTGTAAATCTTCTCTGGGTTCTGCCAAGATGCATGTCTCCAGGATATTACCCTATCATATGTACAGCACTTAACCCTGTGCTGAGAGGCTGCTAATGCATTACCGTATGATATATGTATAGCAATTAACCCTGCTCTGACAGGCCACTAATACATCACCCTATGAACTGTAAAGCCCTTGCCCCTGTGCTAACAGGCTGCTATATGCGTCATCTGTGACAGGAACAACACAATTCACATTATGGTCAGTTTTATCATGAGCCTGTCTATATGCTTTGGGTTGTGGGAGGAAAAGGAAGGACCCAGGGAAGGAAACCCACACAGACATGGGGAGAACCTACAGACTCCCCGCAGACAGTGTCCTGGCTTGAATGGAACCCAGCACTCCAGCTCAGCAATGCTACCCACTGCGCCACCATAATGAAATAAAGGGTAATGCTAAGCAACATTTCAATATTCATTAAAACTTTCAATTATTACAAATATATTTGTCAATTAATTCAAACTGTAAAACAGTATCTATCTGTCATATTCTGTTCACTGCATTTAAGATTCTGATTCTTGCAGAAGAAGCCAGCTAATAATCAGACCTGTGAAGAAGCAGAAATTGAGTATTGGCCAGGGAAGGGAGGTTGTTTATGCTTCATTGTTTCTAGTGTCAGAACCAGCAGTGCGGAAGGAAACAGATACTACTTTCAATTATACAGTATAGGATCCGTTAACAGAAGCTCCGAATTACAGAAAGGCCAATCTCCCATAGATTAAATTTTACCCAAATAATCCTAATTTTTAGAAGATATTTTGCTTTTTCTCTGTAATAATAAAACCCTACCTTGTACCTTGATCTCAACTAAGATATAATTAATCCTTATTGGAAGCAAGGCCAGCCTATTGGGTGTATTTAAAATAACTTTCAGAATGCAATGAGACTTAGAATGAGGCTCTAAGATTATAATTAGACCCTTTGCAAAATTAATCTTTAAATCACATCTGCCTGCTGGGGTCACTTACCCTGAACACCCAAAGCAAACATATTATGAGACTAGGTTTTTCAGGGTCAGTGACTCCAGCAGGCAGATAGGATTTTAATTTTAATTTTGCAAAGAGTCTAATTATAATCTTAGAGCCTCATTGTCTCATTACATTCTAAAAGTTATTTCAAATGTGAACTTGCCCTTTTATATCCTTGCACTATAAGTGTGGGTACAAATCTATTGGTAAGACATGGGGAGAAAGGGAAGTGCTTAAGGCAGAAAAATAGGTCTAGATCTATTTTTATTGGCATTTCCCCAAGGGAGGAATTGGACCAATTAGTACATGTGGTGCTCGAGGGTACAAGCCTGGAGGCACGCTGACGCTCTACTTACATCTTAAAGGGGTTGTTTAACTTTAAATTTTAGTATGTCAAGCCTTCAGTATTCATTTTTATAGTTTTTTAATTATTTGCCTTCTTCTGAATCTTTTCAGCTTTCAAAGGGGGTCACTGACCCCATCTAAAAAATGCTCTATAAAACTACAAATGTATTGTTATTGCTACTTTTTATTACTCATATTTCTATTGTGGTCTCTCCTATTCATATTCCAGTCCATATTCAAATCAATGCATAGTTGCAAGGGTAATAATATGTACCCCGTCAACCAGAAAATTGCTGTAGAGATGCTGAATAAAAAGCCAAATAACTAAAAAAACAAATAATAAAAAAATTAAAAAAAACAATAGCAAATTGTCTCAGAACGTAACTCTTTACATCCTACTAAAAGTTAAACAACCCCTTTAAAGTCGGCATCGCAGCTGGCTTGATGTAATGAAACACATTGCTGTCCATGGTGCAGTTCAGACTACTGATTCTTATTACAAGTGGTAAATGGAACTGCTGCACCTCTAACCAGCCACTAACAGGCAATAATGTATCCTCATTTATCTCAGTGGAGTAGTAAGTTCCCTAAAGGCTTGAGTGTCATTAACGACTGCAAGTGTGGTACGCAAAGTACATTTTTGGGCACCAATCGCCATGTATTTTACCTGCAATACTGTTCCTAAACGATTCCTGCATCATTGAGGCAGAGGGCACTGTTATCCAGTGTGTCCAAAACAATAAAAAAGTGGGTGCATGCTTCATACCTCCCAACATTTTGGAAACAGAAAGAGGGATACAAAGATTTGCCATACCCATTTTTGTGGCCACACCCACTATTTTCCATGTCTATTTTACAAGATTTGGCAGGTTTATGAATTTTTTAACACATTTCTATGGTTTTTATATGTTAATACAATTTTGCCAATGAATGTGAATTGCCCTATAAGCTGTGAGTCTTAGTTCTTACCTTATCCAAAACTGTTACAAAAGTATCTTAAGTATATATTATGGGCTCTTTGTCAAGAGCCAATTAAGTTAGAAACTTTGTATCTTTTTCTGGCTGTTCAAAGAGAAACTCGGGACATTTCAGTACAAATCCGGGACTGCAGGTTGAGCTGTCAAAAGCGGGACTGTCTCACTCAAAACGGAACAGTTGGGAAGTATGCATGCTTGAATCAAAATGGCCAGTTTTTTAAAGTAGGGATTGCACCATTTTGGCCGCTCGCCGTTATTAAGAACCATTGGTCAACTGGGTGCAAGTCTGCTGCACCTACTGATGCAGCCCAGACAGGGAACCCTCAAATTACCATCAACTTGAAGTTGGCGGTAACAAGCTTCAACCTTTCCCTGTGTCAACAGGTGCACTTGTTAATTTCTGGGGGAGGGGGGCAGCAGCAACTGCTGCTGCCTCAGGCAGCGGAGGGGCCAGGATCGCCCCTGAGAGGAGGCAGGGCAGACAAACCGAGCACAACTATAGGGAAGTGTGCGAACAGAAGCACATTGAATGAATGGCATTAATGCATGCAACATTGTGTCGCTGCAACTGTAAATGAGACCTTAGCCCTTGATTCTTTCAATGATTATTGTACTTGTCAAAGTTCCTTGTTTACTTACAAAACAATTTCATAATAGATTCTACATTCTGCCACTAGGTGGAGCATGAGGACAAAACTACCCAGATGAAAACTGTTCTGGTAAAACTGTTGGATTATTGCATTGCTGCAAAGGCTCCAGAAATCTTTAAATTATTGGTCAGAAAGGTAGGAAGGCCTGCATTCAGTATGGACTGCTAAACCAGTCACAATTTGGGGTAAATTACCAAGCTCAGCAAACCCCTACGTATCTGATTTCTCCTTAATAGTAAGTTATAAAATTGTGCAGTGTCAGACTAGAGGGGTTTGGGCCGCCGGGGCTGCCAGATCAGGGGCCTGCAACCCCCTCTGTACCCCCCTTTCCCCCCTCCTTCACGCTTACCTATTTTGCGCACCAATTCACTCTGCTGTCAGGCAGTGGGAGGCCAGGAAGGACGTGGCTCTTGCAGCCTGACCCGATCCAACCCTGATATTGTGGCAATGCACAATTTCATTGGTCATGATGCGATTTTTGGACTGAAGTTTATCATCCTTGAACACCCCTAGATATATGCTTTGCCATTTTCCACTATGGCCTGTTTAATATTTCTTCAATAAAATGGAATGGTGCAAACTGATTGGTAAAACATCTGCACCTCCTTAGGTACAGGGTTTGTTGCATTTGGTTGTTTCCCATGGAATGCTGAAATCTGATTGGGCAGAGAGAATAGTAGGGATTTATGGAGGAGGAACCAAAGTCTTGTGAACGGAACACAGTAATTGAAGGTGAAAATGGTTCCTGAAAATTTTGTTGCATTCTGTGTCCAAATGGGGTCCTGACATACGCTAGACCATTGCATGTTGGAACCAGAGTTGACAGAAGAAGACTAGCAGGCGCAGAGCCTAACTTGCTTTATGGGTGGCCAATCGTCCATTTGACACCCTTCTGCACAGCTATTACTGCAATTGCACCTCTGTTAAAGCAACCTCTGGCTGCATGGGCAGCACCAGGCTTCTCCTCCACAAACAACAGCAGCTACAGCTCTACCAGCCGAAGAAAACGTCAAAGCATGAGTCAAACTTGAACATTCCCACCTCCTCCGCCAGGTTTCTAAATCCTTCACTAACCTGTAATAAAGGCAACATTTGTCCTGAACTTCCAGGCCATGCACTAGTATTAAATACAGGGATTAACAGGGACTCAGGAGCCCAACAGGACAGGGAATCGTGCCTTGTGGTCTAAAACTGGTAAGGGATGTAGAGTTGTGTGTTTGTAATATACTGTCATAGATACATAGATCTATAGATTAATTAAATGCATGGACTAGCACTGAAATCTATCAAAAACAACCAATGTATCATCATTCATCATTTGGGTCCAATTTTTCGCCGAGGGCCCTGGCATACATTAAATCCCAAAATGACTTACTTGTGTGATAGTAGCGACAGTAGCGCTCAGTAATTCTTTGGGGCCTTTCAATATGTGTTGTCGGGCTATTTGTGCGAATATTTAATGAAATTATATAAAATTATTTAAAAGAATTTAAGGCTCCTTATAAGTAATAAACAGGAGGAGTCTTAAATAATATATGCCCAACTCTGAATTCAATATCGAGCTTTCCCAATCAATTGGTACAAAGGGTGAAAAATCAGGACAACTATTTAACAAAATAATTAATTTATTTATATATAATAATAACAAATCAAATTATCACTTCTTTTAAAATCCACCAAATACTTCTTGATATAAACACAAGATAAAATTATCAACAGATATTAATTGATAAGACCAAAATCATTAATATGGCGAGCATCCACAAGACAATATACACTCTTATTAATAATAAGGTATTGGAATCAAAGGAGGAATATGTGACTGATTCTGATTTGCTAAGGAATTCTGTCCT
Source organism: Xenopus laevis (assembly GCF_017654675.1). Taxonomy (NCBI): domain Eukaryota; kingdom Metazoa; phylum Chordata; class Amphibia; order Anura; family Pipidae; genus Xenopus; species Xenopus laevis. Next base: position 37,711,218 of record NC_054386.1, on the reverse strand, counting down.
TAAATTTTCCTATTTCCCCATTAAATCGTTAACTTGGATATCATATATATATATATATTAATGAAAAATAAAATGGACCCAAATTAAACAGATTATTCCCAGATTGCAATTCTGGAAAAGTCAATGTTTAGGGTATGAGCAACAAAATCATGGAGCACCAGGCAGCATTTGGGGTCATATAAAAAGTCCAAATTTATTGAAAAATCATAAAATCATGGAGAGCAAACCAGAAAACATAGCCCCACGCTTAACGCGTTTCGTGGCCTCACGCCACATGCTTCTGAAGAAGTGGCGTGAGGCCACGAAACGCGTTAAGCGTGGGGCTATGTTTTCTGGTTTGCTCTCCATGATTTTATGATTTTTCAATAAATTTGGACTTTTTATATGACCCCAAATGCTGCCTGGTGCTCCATGATTTTGTTGCTCAGAGGATTCAGTGTCTACGTGTTCATCCGGAAACGCGTGCATGTGTCAGCACAGACAGCAAGGTCGGCATACAGCGAGTATGGGTGAGTGCTCTCTATTATCTACTTTATAATGTTTAGGGTATGACTATAATACACATAGTAATAATAAATATCCAAGCATACAACTTAATCGAGAAAAAGTATAACAAAAATTTATATTTACCAGATGTAGAGTTTTCACTGGCCTGTGATGTCACCCTGATGTCACTTTCTAGATCTTTAAAATCCACTGGTCCTTTTCTTTTTAGTTGAAGAATGAGTCTTCTTATAGTTGAGAGTCTCCAAGTAGTTTTAGATTTCTTTCCATCTCTTTCTTTCAGATGTAGAGTTTTTCTTCTTCAGTCAGCCCTCCTTTTCTTATCCTCTTTAGTTTCTTTTTCTTTTTCCTTTTTTTCTCATCTTATTCACACAGATACCAAGGATTATACAACCTTTAAGCACAAAGGTTATACACCTGTGTTAGGAGTCTGATAAAACATCCTTTTCAGAACAGAAGTTTCTTACCAACTAAACATTATTTTATATAAAACAAAATATAACATTCATTATTCAACACTATATGATTTATCAAATATGCATAATATCAATCATGAATATGTATTCTATTGAGTAAAATAATCATATGTTATCATTAATAAACCTGAATATTCTTATAGTTAATAATCATTTTATTTGAAAATCCGACAAATCCCCCTTGTTTTTCTGAAATGTTTCCTATAATATGAACATTTCAGGAAAACTACTAAGGGTTTTCAAACTCTTCCTTCATCATACTCATTATGTAAACTTGATTGGCGAGATTCAAGCCATAGTTTATCTTTTTGATGATCTTCATCCAACGAATTGCCAAGATGGTGATTACAGTTAACCACCCTACTATAATTGTGATCAATAGACTCCATATATAATTTCCCCCCCATGACCAAACAGAAGGAAATAGTATTTCGTCATCGGTTGATGAAAATTGTGGGGTATCCATGGTAACATTATGTTTTTTTTTAATAACCATACGGACAGTATGGCTGGGCTCAAAAATTTTAAATCTGGATTTATGGTAATCTTCTGGTTAAAGTTTTCCGGGTTTGCTCCAGGATTTGAGTAATCCGCTCTTGTGAATATTCGATATGTAGCTGGTATCAGGTTTGAATCTCCGGTGATCGAATATTGGATACGTTGACTTGTCTTTCGATGATACAACGTGGATCTAGGCTCATATAAACCTTCTGGGATAGGATCCTCTTGTTGGTCATGATGAATCCCGCCGTATCCTGTAGCATGATCCCGGATGATGGACCTGGCATCACAATCCGCTCAGCGTGTAATTCTTTCCCTAAGATCAGGACTGCATATAAGATAGCGATCATCTGGGATGGCATCTTTGCGCTATGGATTGATTGTAACGCTCTACTCCACCACTAGAAGCTGGTCGGTAAGCTATGTGTAGCTTCCTTTTTACTCCTAGAATTTCCCACATCTTGGTCATTACTTCGCTGGTGAAGTGACTTCCACGGTCGGATTCAATACACTGGGGAAGACCAAATCTGGAAAATATATGGTTAATGAGCAGTGATGCGCATACACTAGAACTGCATGTCTTACATGGCAGACCTTCTATCCATTTTGTAAACAAACAAGTTACAGTCAGCATGTATCGGTTTCCTTTTGAGGAAGACAGATAAAATGCATCTTGCAATCACATTTTGACTCTGGTCATCTTTATCCAGGTCATAAACCCATTTCTGTGAGGAAGAAAATGTTATCACCTGAGGATTTGTAATCTGCGCTAGAAGTCCTAGACTTATGTAGCTGGCCTCGGATTTGAGATCCAACTTGGCATATTTCACCCGGGCAATATTATTTACCTGTACGGGAACCAGCATAGTATCGTTGGTCTTTTCGATTTTAACCAATGATTGTGCATGTCTGGTTATGCCTGCAACTTCCTGATTTCCCCCTTTAAGAGAAATGGTTAGTACATCATCCTCCAAAATTATCTTTTCGATTTTGTCCTTTTGGATATTAATGATGTGGAAGGAAGTATTAACACTTTCTTCAGGTTTACCGTTTTTCAGGATCGATATATTTGGTATTTGACTGTTTCGAAAATGGATTTCAACAGAATTAGGCCTTTCTTCAATCATGTGGCAACTAGGTTGCGATTGTGTATTGTGGGAACGCTCAAAAGCAATTGGAATTTTCACCTGAGTCCATATTGCCTCATTTATGAAGTCAATTATGGAATTTAATCGCTTGAGCAAATCGATCCCAATGATCAAACGATCATATGGGAGGTCTACAATTAATGTTGGATGTCTAAGGATCTTTTTGCCAATCTTGTATGTCAGCCAGGATGTGCCTTTCACCTGTAAACTGTCACCGCCCACACTTATCAAAGAGCCATCAAATGCCGCTAATCTCGGTTTCTTTTTTGATGACCCCAAGATCTGTTGGAAGTGGCTAAAAGATAAGATAGTGACCTGAGACCTGGTATCCAATAAACCTTGGAGACAGGTATCTATAAAGTACCGGCCGTCTAACTGTAAGAGATTACAGAGAAAATTGGAGTGATTTGCCATCTGTTGTGTTAAAGAATGATCCTTCTGCAGCGTCAGGATATTTGGATTTATCTCCTCCTGGTTCCGCCTGCAGGTCATCTGGGTTCCCATGGATTCCACCACTGGGACGAACTGAACAGAGGGTATTTCACACACGGGCTGTAGTGACATTGGATCACGAGAATTGACCTTATTTGGCTGCAAGATAAATGAAACATTAGACTTCCCTTTGACCCTGATTGGGTCGGTGCAATGCAAAATATGATTGTTGTCCATATTTGGTATTGCCGTATCCATTTCCGTACAGGGACCTGACCCTGTTTCTTTTAATTGGCGGAACTGCGTCCCACCTTCACATCTAAAAAATCCTCAGACTGTTTTGGTGCAGAAACTTGAGACAATTTACTTACAATGTCAGTTAACTTGGAAACCTGATCTGCAAGTTGATCAAATCTGCTAGGTTTACGTGGGTTTTGATTCTGGGGACCATTTTGGTTCCCTGTGGGTGATTTACCCCTGGGTGAATTTGGTGATTCCTGCCCTTTTACCCATTGTTGCCTGGGCCTATTGTCCCAACGTCTATACCCTTGGGGATGCCTATACTCTTGGTAACCCCTATAATTCTGTCTACCCTGGTACCCTCGGTAATCCCGGTTGAAACGAGGACGATAGTCCTGGCTTCCAGAACCTGAGCTGTTCCCGTCTGATCCCTTAGGATTTTGAGGTTTGTTTTGTATGGGATTTGGCTGTCTTCGGTTCTGCTGATTAGACCCATTGGCTGAAGGTACTTTCTTTGGCTGGGACTCAAAATTTAAATGAGGTTTTACCCTGGACTCATCGACATTGTGCTCTGGGAATTTTTCAAACTTCCTTTCATTTAAGTTTTGGCCCTCACTGATGTTAAACAGTAAAGTTGCTGATGTTACCAGCTTTTCTAGGGGACTTTCAATATCCATATCATGGGCTAAACTTAATTTGATCTGGGTTGGTAAGGCCTCATAAAACAACTGTTTAAAATCTATAGATTCCCAATCAGGGTCTCTGTAGGCCAGACCATAGGCATTTTTGAGCACAGAGAGAAAGTCTCGGGGGCTTTGGTTAGGCCGACATGTAAGTCTATAAATTTCTCTCTTTGCAGCAGTGGTATTTCGGTATGGACCAAACTCTAATTTGATCTCGTGTAATACCGATTGCCATCTGGTGATACCTCTCTCTCTAAAGGAGGAAAAGTAATGACGGTATCTGTCATCAAAGGCCCATGGAAGAAAGCTGATTCTGTCTGCTTCAGACAAATCCAAAGAGTCCATAGTAGACTCATACATTTCTAAATGGGTCGCTATTTGGAGAACCTTTCTTAGAGAATTTTGGCACAGCAGTATTCAGGAATTTATGCTGGCAGAATTTTGTTTTTCACCTGGATATTGGGGATTTTTACCTTTTGAACCCCTTTTATGGGTGTTTTTCCCCCTTCTTGGGACAGGACTGGAATCCCGCTTCCTCTCATCACTTTCAGACCCACTTGTATTAAGATTGGAAGCATAACTTTTATAGGATACATTGGACACAAGGGACTTACGGCGCTCATTCCTCTCTGGGGATGAGTCTTGACAGGAGTCTATAGGGGTCCTGGTTCTGTGATTGCCCAATAAGGTGGTCACAGCTTGGCAAGCTTCAGCCAACCGGCCCAAAACACCTTGTGCCTCTGAATCAACATTATCAATTGGTTTGGCTCTAGGAACATATGGTGCCCAATTTTTATATTGGGAAGTGATTACTGGAGGATCAGGAGATCTCTCCACACCATATACACCTGACTGTTGATTTTTAAACAACTGTTGCCGTAATTCTTCAAAATCCTCTCTGAGCTTACGGTATGCTATGCGACTATGTTCAGCATCAGTTTCTAAGTCCCTAATAAAGGCTTCCTTGTTAGAGATATCTATCTCTAATTGGTTTCTCTCAGATTTCATATGTTGGATATTTGATTCTATCTCATGTAATTGAGACCTCAATTTTTCTATATCTTCTTTTCTAGCTTTTGATAGGGTATCTACCTCCATTAATGCATATAAAACAGGAGGTAGGGCACATATTAATTTTTTTTCTTCGTCTGAACTGCTAGAGGCTAAGTTCATACATGTTAAATAGCGTTCAACTAGGCCGTCTGTTGCCCAGATATCATTAAGATCTGCCCTAGCATTTTTCTTCAAATCATTAATCCAACTATCCATCCCTTGATCAAATTTTAACCGTGTATATATGAATTGAACAACATTGTGGATCATTTGCTCTGGGGTGTTCCCACTCTCACAGCTTGCAACACTCATGGTCTCAATTAATTAATAAAAAAAATAACTAGCTTGACAGAAGTATTGGAATGGTTTTTCACTGTTTGTACCAATATGAGAAAATAATCTCGATCTCAGCAGTGCCTCCAAATTATGTCGGGCTATTTGTGCGAATATTTAATGAAATTATATAAAATTATTTAAAAGAATTTAAGGCTCCTTATAAGTAATAAACAGGAGGAGTCTTAAATAATATATGCCCAACTCTGAATTCAATATCGAGCTTTCCCAATCAATTGGTACAAAGGGTGAAAAATCAGGACAACTATTTAACAAAAGAATTAATTTATTTATATATAATAATAACAAATCAAATTATCACTTCTTTTAAAATCCACCAAATACTTCTTGATATAAACACAAGATAAAATTTATCAACAGATATTAATTGATAAGACCAAAATCATTAATATGGCGAGCATCCACAAGACAATATACACTCTTATTAATAATAAAGTATTGGAATCAAAGGAGGAATATGTGACTGATTCTGATTTGCTAAGGAATTCTGTCCTTAAATTTTCCTATTTCCCCATTAAATCGTTAACTTGGATATCATATATATATATATATTAATGAAAAATAAAATCGACCCAAATTAAACAGATTATTCCCAGATTGCAATTCTGGGAAAGTCAATGTTTAGGGTATGACTATAATACACATAGTAATAATAAATATCCAAGCATACAACTTAATCGAGAAAAAGTATAACAAAAATTTATATTTACCAGATGTAGAGTTTTCACTGGCCTGTGATGTCACCCTGATCTCACTTTCTAGATCTTTAAAATACACTGGTCCTTTTCTTTTTAGTTGAAGAATGAGTCTTCTTATAGTTGAGAGTCTCCAAGTAGTTTTAGATTTCTTTCCTTCTCTTTCTTTCAGATGTAGAGTTTTTCTTCTTCAGTCAGCCCTCCTTTTCTTATCCTCTTTAGTTTCTTTTTCTTTTTCCTTTTTTTTCTCATCTTATTCACACAGATACCAAGGATTATACAACCTTTAAGCACAAAGGTTATACACCTGTGTTAGGAGTCTGATAAAACATCCTTTTCAGAACAGAAGTTTCTTACCAACTAAACATTATTTTATATAAAACAAAATATAACATTCATTATTCAACACTATATGATTTATCAAATATGCATAATATCAATCATGAATATGTATTCTATTGAGTAAAATAATCATATGTTATCATTAATAAACCTGAATATTCTTATAGTTAATAATCATTTTATTTGAAAATCCGACAGTGTGTTTGTGTTAAACAGATTATGGGTCAATTAAAAAGGCCCCAGACAGAAGTGCAAGTGCACCCCCCTAAGTTCTTTTGCAGAGAGCACTCCTGTCAAAGGTCTGCCTGTGCTCTGCACCCTATTGCAACATGTGGCTGCTGCCACTCCCTTGCTTATGTGCATGTTAGGGGATTGGAAGGTGATGGAATTGGGAGGCCTACAGGAGACCCCCCTCTTGAACACAGTGTTGATGTATGCAGGCAGGGCTGCATTCATGCAGACAGGTCTCTGTGCCTAAGGCAATTCATCTAGGGTGGAAGGCAGATTCCAGTCACCCAAGTAATATTCAGTGATAAGTAACAGCAAACCCTCATCAAGTGAGTCTTTGTTATTGTCCCTGATCTCATTTCCAAATTGCATTTGGCTTGCATTTCCCTTAAACCAACAGTAAATTATGAGGCTATAGCATATCATAATCAATGTGGCAGCTCCAGCTTCATGTCAGTGCTTGGAGAAAAGTAGATATGCCAGGACTGAGGCAAGCCTATAAAAATTAATTAATGTGCATTTATTTTATGGAGGTTTATATGCATAGCAGGCCTTTCACATTGTCAGTGGGCTTCCTGCACCGCGGTGCATGGGGGAACAGTTCCAAAGTCAGTTAAGCTGTATGAATCACCGGCCTGCCTTCAGCTGAGTAACAGGTTTTCCCCAATAAGAGACAAGTCCCCTTATTTATACAGGTATGGAATTGGTTATCTGGAAACCCATTATCCAGAAAGCTCCGAATTACAGGAAGGCCATCTCCCATAGACTCCATTTTATGCGAATAATCCAAATTTTTCAAAATTATTTCTGTAATAATAAAACAGTAGCTTGTACTTGATACAAACTAAGATATAATTAATCCTTATTCGAAGGAAACCCAGCCTATTGGGTTTATTAAATGTTTACATGATTTTCTTGTAGACTTAAGGTATGAAGATCCAAATTACAGAAAGACCCCTTATCCCGAGCATTCTGGATAACAAAATATTGGGTTGTGTTAGATGTTCAAACGAAGGCAGCTGCCATGTCTCAGAGCTGACTCACACAGTCTGTCTGGGTAGGCACCTCTATGTACTTGTGTAGTTAGCTTAACATCCCTATGCACTCAAAATACCTCTCCCTATGTGTAATAAACATGAGACAAACACTAACATATACGAACCTGAAGCTTTATACTCATTAATATACATTTTAATAGATACACCATCCTTAACCTATTGGTCCCCTTTATTGTAAACCATAAAATATATATAAACCATCACTGGAAGGAAAGGATGTATTCATAACTTTGGGTTCTGGTTCTATTTAACTGAAGGGGGCCACTGCTAGTACTATACCTGACATTGTGCTGCGTCATCAAGGGGGGTTGATTGTACAGTTTCTGGCATACTCAATCCATATGTTGCAGGTGCCCCCATCCTTTTTCTTTCACTATATTATGGCTGTTCATTGATTGGAATGGATGCTCACCCTCTTTAGGTAGCATAAATGAGCTTTTTAATTGCTTTACAGATTTGGGAAGCCTAATAACATTGAACTGAATCCCTGAATGTAAAATCCTGACCCACACACATGACCCTTTGGTTGTAGGATTTATTCAACAGGCAGAACATGAAAAAATTTACGGATTTGGGAAATTGTGTAAGCTTCAGAAAACCTGAAAAACCTTCATTACTGTTTGGACTAAAAGCATTAATATGGGGGGGGTGACAAATATTCAGGTGACAAATATTCTTAATATTGATGTATTCTACAATTTCCAATCCATGCTGTTATCACTTATATAACCCGTGCTCAACCCACCCATCTCAGTGGAGTAGTGTATAAGTAAAAGAGGCAGAGGGACAGGAAGCGGAATGACGGGGTAGCTGGGCAGGGGGGTGATAGCTCCAGTGGGAAAAAACATGGGCAGAGTCGGGCCCACCACTCACGATTGATCTGCTAAAGAATTTTTTTCTTTACCTACCAGTTGGTTGGGTGTTGGCTGGCCTATAAAACACTATTCTACTAAAACACTATTTCTTCTACTCTTCTTCTACTGTTGTCAAACATGTGGCCTTCAGTTTTTGCTGAGCTACAATTGTCACTGCCAAAACAACTAAATGCCTTAATAAATATAACCCCTATGTACTGTAAGAGAGTTTAGGAACACTCCCTTTGATAATCAAGGCAGAAAGGTGACTTCTATTAAGTTTGGTGCTTCCAGAACACTCTTTGCCACTAGATAGCTGTATAACAGCTCTTACATAGATGGCTTCCATCTTCAAAGGTAATTTAAGTGTTCTGTAGCATCCCCATGTCCCTCCAGTCATGCTCCCCTAACAGCAATACAATTAATGTCCAGTTAATATGAGTTACTTAAGTGCAACTTCACATTACGAGATATTGTGTCGCAATATCTTGTCTCGTGTCCCCAACTCTCTGAGGCTCCTCTGCAGAAACCAACAGAGGAGGGATTATATTCAATTAAGACGATGATAGCCTTTTGCAGGAAGCCATTTAGTGATGAGATTAAACACTGCTTCGCAGAACATTGCTAATTATACCCCAGAAATAATTTTTTTTCCTCTATTAGCAAAAATGGATCTCAGTGGCCGTCTGTGTGAGCGCTGTGCCACCTGTCATTTTGTCCTCAGGAGAGTCATTTTTGTAAGATGTTGGGAGATTCGTATACCCTTGAAGGCAGCAGAGAGGTCAGAAAGAAATAGCACTGCAGTATTAAGATGTAGTCATTTTTATACAGATCATAAGACTGTCCAGCTATTTTAGGAAAGTCTCTGCTAATATTAATACACCTGGGTACACAAAAATAATGCAAAGTATACCTAGTCCATAAATGGCTTAGGTAGCGAGAAGTCACATCATCCAACAATGTTCCTCTTGCTTAGCCCAGCATGCAGGTAGTTAACCCCCCAATCATCCAGGCAGGCTTGTGTAGGAATATTAAGACACATACGTATAGGAACGGATCTGCACACACTCTAGTTAATGCAGTCGGGGAGTATCCCCTTTTATTTAGCCACCAAACATTCAACGTTTCGAGGGGGAACACCCTCCCTTTATCAGGATGGTGCATTTGCAGGACTGGTGAACTACAGGTGTGCGGTAGGAAAGATTACATTGTAGGAATATTAAGAACCATAGGGGGATATGTAATAAAAATCGCAAAGAGAACTAATTTGTGAATAAAAATGCACGTCACAATGTAATATTCTTCAGTAGGCTTTTATCGCATTGTGAATCTTAATTGCGTATTGTGGGGGCAAAGTGTTCACAAAGGCAAAATGTTTCACTGTGCGAACATTTATTTGCATTGCAAACTAATTGCGAACGATTTTTGTGTTAGTAACTGATATTAAATTCCCCAATAGATCTTCAATACCATTATAACATGGTAGTCCTCAACAGCATTCTGAGAGCACATTTTTTGTTCTATCTATCACCTATAACATCTATCTATCTATCTATCTATCTATCATCTATCTATCTATCTATCTATCTATCTATCATCTATCTATCATGCATCTATCTATCTATCTATCTATCTATCTATCTATCTATCTATCTATCTATCTATCTATCTATCTATCTATCATCTATCTCTCTATCTATATATCTGTTATCTATCTATCACTTATCTATCTATCATTTATCTATCTATCTATCTATCTATCTATCTATCTATCTATCTATATCTATCTATCTATCTATCTATCTATCTATCATCTATCTATCTATCTATCTATCTATCTATCTATCTATCTATCTATCTATCTATCTATCTATCCAACTATCTATCTATCTATCTATCTATCTATCTATCTATCTATCTATCTATCTATCTATCTATCTATCCTATAGCTATAACATCTATCTACTTATTTCTCTCTCTCTCTCTCTCTCTCTCTCTCCCTCTATCACATCTATCGATGGATTTATCTATATATATTTTTTTGTCTTTCTAACTATACCTTTGCTGTCTGACATATTTCCCATTACGGATAGTATCTTAATTTCCCACAGCGCACTCACATAAGTGATTCTAAATATAAAACTATTTTTAAAAATTCCATAAATTTTTTATGTTATGAATATAGCTGAATATAGAGCAATACTGGAAAACAAACACAGAACTAAAAGCAAAAGATAATACATCAATTAATATAAATAACTGGGCACTTCTCATTTTTAGTAATGTGTATTGTGTTTGGCAGTTGGCTGCACATTAAATAGGTTGGCTCTCCATAATCGATGCCTGCTGCAGGGAAAATTTATAGATCTTTGTTGTTGACAATAAAGCGGATGTACAGTACTTTACTGCCTCACTATTAAAACCAAACACACAGAAAATTGTGCCAAACAGAGTTTTTTTTTTATCTGTGCATGTAAGGCCAGTTTAGGTGGACACACATCAGTGCACCCCAGGCTGTGAGATTTGCCTATGCTTCTGCCAGGCCCAACAAGATGCATCTGAAAATTGCGAACTGTCCGGCAAAGTGTATGAAATATGCAGGAAGGCGATGCATGGGCTTTCTAGTGTAGCGTTGTACTAGACCTAAGACTTTTCCCAAATCTCACCCTAAGGGCCTTAAGAGCACCATAGCTGTGCACCCCCTTGGGTAGCAGAGCCACAGGTTGCCTTAGATTAGAACAACTAAAAGCAGGACAACACATTTTGAACTGCCAAAACTGACTTAATTTATCAGAAAGCAGACACTTAGCATTTGTCTGAAGTAAACTTCATCAAACGTTTAGTATAATAGTAGACAGTGATCAGGCCCAGATTTGTGGCGAGGCCACATGGGCCCAGGCCTAGGGCGGCACATTTTTCGGGGCAGCATGCTGCTTAGCTGCTCTATGGGGAGCACTGGGGATGCGCTGCTCCCCAGTGCTCCGGCACATGCATGCCAGCGCTCTTGCGTCTGCGTGAGGTAGTGTGGACGGGCGCTAGGACCGCCTAGGGGTGCCCGCCCAGCAAATCTGCCAGTGACAGTCATATTATGAGACAATTTACCATTGGTATTCATTTTGTATTATTTGTGGTTTTTGAGTTATTTAGCTTGTTATTTAGCAACTTGCCAGTTTGCAGTTGCTAAGGTCCATATTACCCTAGCAACCATGCATTGATTTGAATAAGAGACTGGAATATAAATAGGAGAGGCCTAAATAGAAAGATGAGTAATAATAAAAATCACAATAACAATACATTTGTAGTCTTACAGAGTATTTGTTTTTAAAAGGGGCCAGTGGCCCCCATTGGAATGCTGGAAACACTCAGAAGAAGAAGGAGAGTAATTCAAAAACTAAAAAGAAAATATAAAGCCCAGTTGAAAAGTTGCTTAGAATTAGCTATTCTATAACATAATAAAAGTGTGAACCATACCTTTAACTCGACTTCTCTGTCTAAGAAAAATGGCAAATGAAGTACTTCCTACAATTTCTAGCTCATGAGCAAACAGACAATGATGGATCAACCTGATGGAGCACCCACAAGTCAAACAATTATCTCCCACTGCTAGGATGTCCAGGAGTAAAGAGAACCCACTAGGGGTTAATACCAGTACATGTGCAGAAATAGATCATTAAGAACTGAGATATAGAGGCTTCTCAAAAACCAAATGATTTTGCTGTGGGGCCTATTATGTCACTGTCAGCTCCATACATGGCCATAATTTGTTTGTTCATCTGGTTTGACACTTGTTCATAAATTTGCCCTGATACAATCACAGTGAAGCTATTTACTTCCATTACAGAGTGATTATACGCATCAAAACAAAAAAAAATTGAGTAAATGGCCCCATTTAATGGTTAAACCACTTCAGCTCGTTTCTGTGCACTTCCTTTCATTCTCAAATGCCTTCGCTATTGTCGCGCTCCTACTCCCTGTTGCGCCCATGTTTCTAGAACACCTCTTAAGGTGGTTATTGTTATTATTCAAGTCCTCTTTGGAAAAACGGCTGAATGACAACTTTAAAGAGCTCTGCCTTCCCGCAGGAGGAAAGTTAACCGTACAAAGAGGAAAATTATCCTTTTTTTTTATATGTTCACTACAATAAATACTGCTATATATTGTGAGAGGATAAAAGGGAATGTGTTTCCAGGAGGTGGTAGTGATTAACAGCCGCTGCTTGCGGAAAGCAGAAAATGTATGTAATGTGCGACACTTGCTCACAAGTCAATTTAACAAATTGGTTTCTATTTTTTCTTTAGAAGCGAATATGGTTTCAAAGCAAATAAAGCTGATTATAGCTATGAGAACATTCCTCTTGATCAATACAAATTTTAATAGGGCCCCTTAAAATTGATAGACTGGTGTCCTTCTACTGTGTTATGCTAGTTATATCAGAGTTATTGATTTCAAGGCTCCACATCAAAATGATTTGAAAAATAAGACATTTTGCATAAAGATATAAGGAAACATCTCATCAGTCAGTGCGCTACAGAGCCGTAGTTCCGGATTGAGATTCAAATTGGCCCTGGCATTTCAATTACACAGATGCCCCTATAGCCTCCCAAATGCCCAATAAATAGTGACTGTTTATGGCACCTTACAGCAGCCCCTCTAACATCAACAGATTGCCAGCCCAGACCTGCACCCCCCAACAGTCACAGCGTCTGCTTCCCTTATACATAGAACCCCTGCGTGAGACAACAGGCTGAGGGCTGTTAAACATTTTATATTTATTATATTATATTGTAAAGCAATCTATATTTTGTTAGGCTTAACTGATTCTGGTAGTAAAAAGCCAAAACAGATATACTAACAACTAATCAGATATATGTTTCCATACTGTTGAACAATTAATGATACTATGCTGATTGGTTGATACAGGTTACTAGACTAGTTCCAACTTTAATTACAGTGGTCCTTGTGCTTTCTGGTATGGTTGTGGCCAAATTCAATTAGTTAGGTGAGGAGCAAGCTAAAGAACTGTGGCAGATTTGAACAACAGAGAAACCAACCCAGTGGTTTTGAGCTTTTCCTGATTCTGGAAAATTAAAGGAGAAGGAAAGGCTTTGTACACTTGGGGTGCCAAATGTTAGGCACCCCCAAGTGATTGTATCGACTTACCTGAAACCCAGGGCCGGTGCTCCCACCAGCAGAAAACTGCACCGGCCTGGGGTTATATCAGTGAGCACCACGGATCGATCCTCTTCCATCTTCCTTTTTACTTCACCCGGCTGCGCATGCGCAGTAGAACGAAAAGCCTGCGCATGCGTTTGCCCAGGAAATTTGGAAGAAGAAGCCGGAAGAGGATCGCTCCGTGGTGCTCACTGATATAACCCCGGGCCACTGCAGTTATGTGCGGATAGGAGCACCGGCCCTGGGTTTCAGGTAAGTCAATACAATCACTTGGGGGTGCCTAACATTTGGCACCCCCAAGTGTACGAAGCCTTTACTTCGCCTTTAAGGTGTGTTTCAGTGCATTTTACTGAAGAAGATCAACAATTTGGTGCAAATCCAAGGAAGCAGGTGGGGGGGGGGATAGGGTAAAACTCAGTACAGTATTATTTACCAACTAGCAGCACCTCCAGGCCAGTACAAGCAATGTGTAGATTCTGGCAAATGCCACAGGGGCTGCTGTAAGGTGCCATAGACACTCACTATTAATTGTGCCAGTTGGGGGCTGTTTGGGCCTCTGTGTAATGCCAGGGCCTATTTTGAATGTCTTTGTAAATGAAATACCAGGTCCTACATTGAATCCAGTCCGGGCCTGAGCACAGCAACAAAGACTAGGCAGAAGAAGTATGTGCCTAGGGCGAAAAGTTTGGGGGGCGCCAGGCACTTACCTCATAAGTAGCCTACCCCTAGTCTGCCACTGAAAGAGGCAAAGCAGGTGCTGCCGCAGGCCCTCCGTGCTCCTTTGCGCATGCGCATCCTCTTTTACGCATGGAGGCGGGGTGCGTCCTGGCCGGCAAGATTGCTTGGGGCACCCAGCTGGCGTTGTCTGGCACTGATAGAAAGGGGCACTGCTGTGGGGTATGTATTGTGCTTTCCCGCCGCCATTGGCACCCATTGATCTATGTAAAGCTGCGTTGTGTGTGTCAGGACAAATTACCTCACTAAGCAGCATTATAATTGACATTACCAAGGTACAGTTATAAGTATATAACTATTCATACAATATCTGCTATTTTGACAATAGCTCACACTAATTGAGTAACATAGTCTCTCGCTGGCCCTGCAGCTAGGGTTGCCACCTGGCCGGTATTTTACCGGCCTGACCAGTAAAAATGATGGTTGATCCTATTTTTTTCCAGAAAAGGAAACACACACACAAGCTATAGACCAGGGGTGCCCAAAAGGTAGATTGGGCTCTACCAGTAGACCTTTAGAGTAAGGGCACACACTGCTATTTCCGAGATTAGTCTCCCAGCAACAAATCGCTTCTTCTTGGGGCAACTAATCTCCAAAACTGCCTTCCCACAGGCTATAATGTAAATCGCCAGTGGGATGGCACTCGGACCTCTTCATTTTCCGAAGTCGCCCGAAGTTGGCTGACACGGAAACTTCGGGTTGACTTCGGAAAGCTGAACCGACTCGGCGGAAAGGCAGTTCGTGGAGATTAGTTGCCCGAAGAAGCGATTTGTCGCTGGGAGACCAATCTCCTGAAATAGCAGCGTGTGCCCTGGCCCTTAGCTGGTAATCAGTACATTTTCATTCGGATTTTTATTATGTTAAAGGAAAACTATACCCCCCAAACAATGTAGGTCTCTATAAAAAGATATTGCATAAAACAGCTCATATGTAAAACTCTGATTCATGTAAATAAACCATTTTCAAAATAATATACTTTTTTAGCCCTGCCATTGGTAGGGTTGCCACCTGGCCTGTATTTTACCGGTCTGGCCGGTAAAAATGATGGCTGATCCCAATGTTATCAATAGTGAAAAAAGATAAATATATAGGAAGGCTGCTATTTTTTTCTGGAAAAGGTGGCAACCATAGTCATTGGGTAATCATCAATAGAAAACTGCCATTTTAAAAAATAAGGACCGCCCCCTGGGATCGTACAATTCACTGTACACACCAACATACCAAGCAAACTATACTTGTAAGGTCACATGAGCCATGAGTACTGTCTTGTGCTTCCACACTTCTTCCTGTAGTTTTATAGTTTTTATAGTTTTCCTTTAAAGGGATACTGTAATGGAAAAACATGTTTTTTCCAAAACACATCAGTTAATAGTGCTGCTCCAGGAGAATTCTGCACTGAAATCCATTTCTCAAAAGAGCAAACAGAGTTTTTTATATTCAATTTGAAATCTGACATGGGGCTAGACATTTTGTCAGTTTCCCAGCTGCCCCAGTCATGTGACTTGTGCCTGCACTTTAGGATGGGATTACTTTCTGGCAGGCTGTTATTTCTCCTACTTAATGTAACTGAATCAGTCTCAGTGGGACTTGGCTTTTACTATTAAGTGCTTTTCTTAGATCTTCCAGGGAGCTGTTATCTTGTGTTACACTGGCTAGCTCGTTACCTTCCCATCGTTCTGTTGTTAGGTTGCTGGGGGGGGAGGGAGGGGGTGATATCACTCCAACTTGCAGTACAGCAGTAAAGAGTGACTGAAGTTTATCATAGCACAAGTCACATGACTGGAGGCAGCTGGGAAATTGACAATATGTCTAGCCCCATGTCAGATTTCAAAATGGAGTATAACAAAATCTGTTTGCTCTTTTGAAAAATGGATTTCAGTGCAGAATTCTGCTGGAGTAGCACTATTAACTGATGTCTTTTGAAAAAAACATGTTTTCCCATGACATTATCCCTTTAAGGTTACATAAGAAATAGTTGTTTGTTAAATATAACAATATACATTTTCTCATAAATCATTATTTAAGTCATATTTTCCATGGAACAGAATGCTAACAATGCTTTTATGGATGTAGATCATAATTGGACAACATTACTAAAAGTAGACCTTGCTTAAGTAAAGTATGGGCACTCCTGCTATAGACAGCAAGATTCTAAAATGGGCGGAGATCATGTGACAGATGCTGGGCGGGTCTAGAAGTGGTGTGTTCATGTGATTCGGAGGAAGGGCTAGGTGACGTGCAAGACTGGTCAGCTGACCTGGGGATTTCGGCGAAGGTTTTGTAGTGCGGGCTAAGAGCGGAGGGCTAACATGGCGAGTCAGTCAGCCGGAATCCAGCAGCTGCTGCAGGCTGAAAAGAGAGCGGCTGAGCGAGTGGCGGAAGCGCGGAAAAGTAAGTGTGATATTAATAATGCACGTAACTGGCTGCTAGGGCTAATACACTTTGGAAAGGGAGGGCATTGATGGAGGAGATCCCTCTGTCTGGTCTCTGCCTCGCCCTGTCTGACTAGGGTTTTGACACTGTTCTTTCTTTGGTACTGTTTGTTATTTCCATCCCTTTCAGTGCAATCCACTTGCATTATGGGTAATTAGTATTTAAATCAACATTATAAGTCAAAACCAGTTTCAGAGGGACAATTGGTGGGTAAATTGGATAAAGAAACAGATGGCCACTGGGGAAAAAGTTTATAGGCATTATTTGCCAAAAATTGGGGGGGGCGTTATGTTTTTTTTTCCTACCCACAATTCAGCATTCTTCCCCAGAATCCCCAGTGCGTGGCATAAATGAATGTTAGCCCGCAGCACCCATAACGGCATTGGTGTCCAATTCATTGGGAGCAAGTCAGGCTGGAAAACCACCCACTAAGGATACCCTGTGGGACAGTTACTGACCGTAATGTGCCCCCTTCCAACCTGAAGCCAGACTGATGCACCGACCTGTAACTTGCCCAAAATGCAATAATTCAGCCCGGCAAGCTTGCACAGTAGTTACATCAGCTCAGGGCTCATTACCCAACATGTGCCTGGGGCTCAGTGGCAGAAAGGCCTCTATGAGATGTAAAAGTATGATAAGTCATAAAGGGGGTGGAGCTTGCAGGTAACTGGGCAGGTTGTGGGTGTTTCTTAGGTGGGATTTTAGCATAATAAGGTGTGGCTGGGGGGGCCATGGTCATGTGTTTACAGTGCTTTTTTTCCTCTGTTGGTGTCCCATTCTACCTGTTGCCAGAGTCCTTAGCCCAGATAAACAGGTGACCAGTGGGTTAATAATTGGGGTCTTCCCCCCCCCCCAGGTAGAATGGACCCTCCTAACCCCTGCTAACAAAGTAGTAAGCCTGTGATTCCTAATACTAACAAGTGGCGTAACTACTCAAAGGCAGGCCCTGGTACAGGATGGGCACCCGGGCCCCCATGTTGGGCCCTCCCCCCTATTAATTGAGCTGCTGGCGTGCTCGCTGTAAAATCTCACCCAGCCGCCTGCGATAACCATTATGGTGGCGCCAGCGGGCCCCAAATGCACCCCTGGTAGTTACGCCACTGAAACTAACCTTCTTTTATCCTCTACTAGGAAAGAACAAACGCCTGAAACAGGCCAAAGAAGAGGCTCAAGCTGAGATCGAGCAGTACCGTTTGCAGCGAGACAAAGAATTCAAAGCCAAAGAGTCTGCTGTATGTATTAGATCTTATATCATGCTCTGGATTTATACCACATAATTTGGGTTTTAATAGAATTAGCTACACACAGTAACTGGATACGAGCATTATGGACAGTGTTACATGATCATTTCATTTGTAGAGGTTCATGATTTAGATGGCAATTATTAGCAGTACACTTTGTCTTTTAGAGCAAAGACATGGGGCCACTCATAATGTTTGCACTAAGCTTATATCCCTTTGCTTGCCCTATACCTCGCAGGGCAGTGAAACGTTAGAGCTGCAGGCAAAACGGACAGGTCTTTCATCATATTATGAGCTCAGTGCAGGTAGGGCTGGTTAAACCTTGGCCCAGAAAGGAAACATTAGGGCAGAACCAATACAATCCTGATATTGATTGGAAATATGATTGGTGATGTTGACCTGCAGAGCCTGCAGTCTGCTTCTAGAACTAGACTCTAAAATAACTTGCCCAAATTGTATTTTTTAGTACTATTAGTATTCCAGTAGTGGAATATGAATTATGAAACAGGATGACAATGCTCCTTGCTGGTACATGTATTCTCTGCCTGTTTATGAGATAGAATGCTGCTTGCTGTTCTGATTAATATTGATGGAAAAATCATCACATGATACCATCATACATCCCCTTTTTTTGGCTTGCCTAGGGACATTCACACCCCCCCCCCCCCTTAGTCACAGGACCATTCTTACTTCCTTATTGTAGAAAATAATAGCTCAGTTCTGTGCTGGGACTGGGATCCTAACAATAGCAATCTCATGACTTGTAGTTTCAAGGTTAATTAGAGGTAGCATGAAAAGAGTTTAGTGATATAGAAAAAATTTTCCTTTTGGCACACATAGAAGGTTAAGATACCTAAAAAAAACATCCATGGTGCTTCCCATTAACTGCAATGACACTGTGTAGGTGGATATTGGTCTGAAAACAGATTTGCAGGATTTCAGGCCTCTTCTGGATTATGCAGTGCAGTTTTGGACTCCAGTCCTTAAAGGGATACTGTCATGGGAAAAATGTTATTTTTCAAAATGAATCAGTTAATAGTGCTACTCCAGCAGAATTCTGCACTAAAATCCATTTCTCAAAGGAGCAAACAGATTTTTTTATATTCAATTTTGAAATCTGACATGGGGCTAGACATATTGTCAATTTCCCAGCTGCCCCAAGTCATGTGACTTGTGCTCTGATAAACTTCAATCACTCTTTACTGCTGTACTGCAAGTTAGAGTGATATCACCCCCCTCCCTTTTTCCCCCCAGCAGCCAAACAAAAGAACAATGGGAAGGTAACCAGATAGCAGCTCCCTAACACAAGATAACAGCTGCCTGGTAGATCTAAGAACAGCACTCAATAGTAAAAACCCATGTCCCACTGAGACACATTCAGTTACATTGAGAAGGAAAAACAGCTGCATGCCAGACAGCATTTCTCTCCTTAAGTGCAGGCACAAGTCACATGACTGGGGGCAGCTGGGAAATTGACAAAATGTCTAGCCCCATGTCAGATTTCAAAATTGAATATAAAAAAAAATCTGTTTGCTCTTTTGAGAAATGGATTTCAGTGCAGAATTCTGCTGGAGTAGCACTATTAACTGATGTGTTTTGAAAAAAACATGTTTTCCGATTGCAGTATCCCTTTAAGAGGGATATAAATGAGCTGGAGAGAGTGCAGAGACGTGCAACCAAACTTGTTAGAGTAATGGAAGACTTAAATTATGAGGGTAGACTGTCATGGCTGGGGTTGTTTTCTCTGGAAAAAAGACGCTTGTGAGGGGACATGATTACACTTTACAAGTAAATTAGAGGACATTATAGACAAATAGCAGGGGACCTTTTTACCCATAAAGAGGATCACCGTACCAGAGGCCTCCTCTTTAGACTAGAAGAAAAGAACTTTCATTTGAAGCAACGTAGGGGGTTCTTCACAGTCAGGACCGTGAGGTTGTGGAATGCACTGCCGGGTGGTGGTGTGACGGCTGATTCAGTTAATGCCTTTAAGAGGGGCTTCGATGATTTCAAAGACAGACATAATATCAAAGGCTATTGTGATACTAAACTCTATAGTTAGTATAGGTATGGGTATATATAATTTATGTGAAAGTAGGGAGGGGTGTGTGTATGGATGCCTTGTTTTCATTTGGAGGCGTTGAACTTGATGGACTTTGTCTTTTTTCAACCCTATGTAAGAACTGTCTGTACCACCAGTTAACTGGCCCTATAATTGGCCATATTAGGTATTTTTTTTATTTTTTTATTTCCAAGCTTTTACCTTTTAATACATGGTCTTTACCCAAAGATATTCATGATGCTGGAAGAAGGTTAGCTTTTTAGGGCCAGAACTCTGCAGCTTATTGGCTTGGGTATGCGCCTGGTGATGATGTCAACGTGTTGATCGATTTATAGGTCTCCATAAACCCCATAAGTATTATTTGGTCTTAATCGGATGAGTGTGATTTGGTCAATAAGTGGGTGGCCAGACTGGGCAGAGATCCACTCATTTGGCAGCCCCCCCCCCCAAACAAGCAGATCTTAAGTATGCTGTGACCTTTCTACTGATCCCCCAAGCTCACTAGTTTGCCTTGATTCTTCAGTATGAAGCATTTCTGACTTAGCCATTATTTTCCTGCAGGCTCTCGGCTCTCATGGCAGCTGCTCAGAAGAGGTGGAAAAAGAGACCTCTGAGAAGATGTCCATTATCCAGCAGAATTATGCAAAGAACAGGGAGAATGTTCTGGAGAACCTGCTTTCCTTTGTGTGTGATATCAAGCCAGAAATCCATGTGAACTACCGTGTGAATGGCTAAAAGCAGTAGCAGCAGAGTGTCAGCTCAAGGGCTTTCTTCCCCTTTCCTCTTTTGTTTGTTTTGCCTCATGTTATTTATTGTGCTCTTAGGCACTGATACCTGTCATTTTCTCAGAGGTTAAATTTACCCAGTATGCAAATGTTCCTAATTGGGGAGTGACCACTGAACATTGTCTCTCACTGTAATTCCCTGCGTGGGAAGCTGGTTATACAATAAGCCATATTAGAAGGGCTAATCTTTGCAAAAAAGAAGAGACTTTCCAGTTCATTATGTCAAAGGGGATGTGAAAGAGAGTTGGGTTGTACTTGGATTTCCTGTTAGCTTGAGGAAGAAGGGCATGGGGGCCTGTGTTTTAGTTAGAGTATTCACTCTTAGGAGAACAGTTTGTACCCGTTTGTACTTCCATCTTCTTTCCAGTAGTTTCATTTCTTTCACCTGCTGAATTAAAACATTTTGCACTCTTTTTGAAGATCTGTTGTTATTTGTCTAAATGTGATATATTTTATATTTTTTTAATAAGATTGCTGGATCTGCTGTAAAGTCATGCTGTGTGCTACTGATGAGTGGTTAGGAATTTCCTGACCTGACATTACCACAACCCTAACCCAACCAAACCTGAATTTCTATATATCTTACTGTGGCCCTCTGTGGGTATATGGTGCATACATCACCAAAGGGGGTGTGGGCATTGATGTCCTTCAACTTGCCTGTGACCCACTGCTAAAGATGATTTGTCAGCCTGAACCTGCCTGAACTCATGGCTAATCGTGTGGGTTTTGGGCCAAACTGCATCTATTGTGTGCCTACAATTTACTTCTGTACTCCAGGCTCTACTGTACATGCTCGTGAGATACAGGTGAGGGCATTGGTGGTCAGGGGGTATATACAAAAGGGGTTGGGAGGGGTTTAATTCAATTTCAACACTGTCTCCAGTATGGGTCTAGAGAGCTCCATGCCCCTGAACATTTCTGAAATTACTTGGCAGCAAAAATGTCAACCTAGGCTTTCATGCTGGATCCTGCTTCCACTGGTTGGCTCCCTTTTAGGCTCTAGAATCTATGGGATCACCCCCCACAGTTTAGTAACCTTGCTGTCAGTGTCAATGTGCTGTCAATTCCGTGACCATTGGGAGGAAGGGGTTTGAAAAAAACCAGACTTGATACAGATTAAGGGCACTGGATTTTGGTTGTCTGCAGTGCTTACTGGAGTGGACCATAAAAGGATCAGTCATTGCCCATTTGAGTACAAGCAAATATACTGTACCTGCTTGGTTCCCCTGGGTGCCCCACTCTAATATAGGGATATTTTAACACCATCATTTGTGATATGGTCAGACACTAACTGCCTGACACAGGCACCTTACGTGCATATAGAAACTGTATCAACAAGAAAATGTGTTTTAATTAGCAGGAAATGTGGGAATCATTTTAAAAGGAGAACTAAAGCCTTAAAAATAATATAACCAGAACTGCTGTATTGTACATTCCTTCTAAACTAGGCCATTCCAATGTGTAAGCCTCTGGTTATTATTGAACGACAATTCTCAGGAAATATTTGGTCAATAGCTTGAACTTTGGATTTGTGTCTGTTTTTAAAATTGTCTAGGTACCTAGTATGCACCAAGTGCTTTTCAGCATACGACTAGTTAACATTATTCAGCTATTGCTCAAATAATTCCTACCAAGCTTTTAGTTGATACAGAGGAAGGGCTAACACCTTCGGGCAAATTCACTAAAGGGTGAAGTGGCCATCGCTAGTGAAAATTCGACAGAAATCCAATCCGCAGGGAGATCGCCAATTTATTAACAGGCGTAGAGGACTATTCATAAACGAACTAGACCGTCAATAGTGCAGTTTTACGCCCTATCGGCAGGCAAATTGTCACTCAGGTGAACTATCGTTACTCCACAAATTCACTAAAATTACATAACCTACATTTCCTATGCCAGGTTATACCTGGCGAACTGTTAAAATGAAGCTACATCCTCCTCAATCTTATGTCAGTGACATCATATCCTGTATGCTGAAAAGTTAGAAAAATTAAAAAAAAAAAAAGCTGGCATTTTTTCATATTTTAAAGTGGGATTCTGTTTAAAGTTTTTTCATTTTTTTTTACCATTTGAGGGGCATGCCACATTTGTGTTAAGGTGGGCTCATTTGCTCTTTAGTGAATTTGCCCCCTTGTGTGATGTAGCGCAAGTACTCTTACTTCAGCTCATCCACTGTATCTGCCATTACAGCCAAGATGATCAAAGCTGGGAATCATTGTTCATGTACAACAAAAAATTAGCAACTAGTGACCTTGTCAAACCTTTTTTTAATATGGAAGTGTAATATGCTATCCTTTTGAGAAGTACGGCTGTGACATAGCCAGCTCATTAATGACTAACAGTGTCAGCAGCAGTAGATGTCATTTCCTCTGTTCCAGCTTTCGACATCTGCATCCTACATTCCACACAGCTCTAACATAATCCCAGGTAGCATGGCTTCTGCAGGTTTCTTAAAGAAAAAAATAGACCTTCCTTATAACACAGGGCTGAATATGTTTCTATGTCTCTTTGCCCTTAGCTATGCAGTCGTGGATTAAACATTACCATTGAGCACATTTATACTTTGCACATTTTATATGTACATCTGCATGGCAACCCATAGGTGTTGGGCACATCACTAGTAGGTAGCCAGTCAATCAATTCTAGTAATGCATGGGTCAACAAAAAGTCATCCCATGGTCAACTAGCCCTATTGTCAAATCTAACTTACCCTCTCCCAATCCAAAACCAGCCTGACCTGGCATTCCATAATGCACATTTATACCATGGCAACACCCAGTAAGATTTCTTATTAAAGTACTTTATGTGTCTACCAACAGCCAGAAGGGTGACTGCCATGCAGTGCACAGCACCCTCAAATTTGGCTTAAAACAATCCTTACTGGAGTAGAGGACATGCCCAAACTGATTATTCACAGAAGCAAAGTAGGTAGTAGTGATGTGTGGGTTGACTTTTTGTCAAAACTTACCACCCACTTGTGAACCAGCCCAAACAGCAAGCCGTCATTCTTTATATACCCGTGCCTCACCTCCCCCCACTCCCGACTTACTGAAGTGGCAGGCGGGTGTATAATATACGCATATGTACTCACATATATGAGAGATAGCAGGTAGACAGGAGGATCGGAAAATCATGCTTAAACTCAAATAACATTGATTGGCTTGCCTGCACCTGCCAAGCCCATGGGTTTTGTGCACATCACTAGTAGGTAGCCAGTCAATCAAATATAGTAGTGCATTGGTTGACAAAAAGTCAGCACAAAATGGCCTATTTAATGACACATTCCTCCTATTTTTAGAGGTACATAATGCAAATACTTGTTCTTAACATGTCTTGTGTACAAGGGTGTATTTTAACCAGTAGCTCGGGTCAGACAAATCTGTGAAAATTTCAATTTATTGCAACACAATATGCCACCAACATCTCCGAGCAGTGAGGAAAGCTGCTGTAGAAATGGAACAGACAAGTGATAACTTGGAAAGGCAGTTGAACATTTCATCTGTAACAGTGATTCTTTGTTACTACCCACCTTTTGTAGATGACAAGCTGCCTATTGTACATACAGGATTGTGACTGAAGGCTCCTTTCCCAATGGACCTGCTATCTATCCCTATCTAGCTTAATGCAGAGAGGCCTGCAGCTTGTTGGCGACCTTCAGAAGTCACTTTACCCTGCGGCACAGTGCCTATCTAATATAGTTTGTAGCAGAAGCTCTAGATTCAATTTGCACCTCCCAGCTAAGAAGGAAGGGGGTCAGACAGTATGATGTGAGAATTTGACTGTAAAACATCTGACATACTTTTCATTGCTGTGCAGTAAGGCAGTGGCACAAGAAGCAGGGGAACAGAGAGTGAGATCTGCAGAAGGTCCAAGGTAAGGAAGAGAGTGTCCTAGTTTTGTACTTATTATGCTGGGGGATTTTGGTCAACAAAAGCTTTGGGAGCCATGGTCTGGCAGTGGTCGTTATGACTCCAACACATTGTAGTAGGCAGGAGACAGTCGGTGTGTTATGTATGTATGTATATTTTTATTTGTAAAGCACTCCTTGAGGGCAAAGCACTGTACAGCAAAACAATAAATTAGTAGTAACAAACAAGGGGTCATTGGAATAAAAAGTAACAATAAGTGCATTATTAGAAATACAATTCACATAAACATAAAAAATATAATTACAATACAGATTAAGTGCTCAGTGTCAAGGAAACAAAATGCTAGAGGACCCTACCCCGTAGGGCTTACAGTCTAAATGGGAGGGTAACATACAGACACAATTCAGAGGGGTATTAAGGTGCTGTGGGTTACAGTTTGTTACTGTTATATAAGTGCCAGTTCAGGTGTTATCCAGGTGCTCCCAGAGGTAGTCTTTGAGTTTTGTTTTAAAAACATTGAAGGAGGATTCTCTCCTGAGAGATTCAGGAATGACATTCCAAATATGAGTCGCAAGAGAGAAGGGTTTGATACGGGAAACAGCAGTAGTAGTGGGGGTACAACCAAGCGGTTGCTCTGAGAGGAGCAGAGGTTTCGGGCAGGAACATATAGAGAGACAAGAGATGAGATGTAGTTAGGTGCAGAGGAATGAAAGGCTTTGAAGGTTACGAGGAGGAGTTTATAAGTTATTCTTTGTTTTATAGGAAGCCATGATAAGGACTTCAGCAGCGGAGGGGCCTGTACCCTTTTGGATGAGAGGAGGATAATTCTGGCAGCAGTGTTTAATACAGACTGTAGAGGGGAGAGATGGGAGTTAGGGAGGCCAGTTAGTAGAATATTACAGTAATCTAGTCTGGATAGGATGAGCATGCATGAGCGTCTTGGATGTATCAGGTGAAAGGAAGGGACGGATTTTGGCAATATTGCGTCAGAAAACGTGACAGGTTTTGACAGTGGTGTTAATATGATCAGAGAAGGAGAGAGAGGAGTCAAAGATTACCCCCAGACAATGAGCTGAGTTGACAGGATTAATGAGCATGCCATCAATAGAGATAGTAAATAGGGGAGTAGGACCAGGCTTAGGTGGAAAGATGATAAGTTCAGTTTGTATTATACCTCTCCATCAACCCAATGGGATTGGTTGTAGTGATGTGTGGGTTTACCCAAAACCCAGAGTAACCGGGGCATGGGTTTGGGTTTAAAATTTGGCCAACCATTGCAGGATAGAGTTAGGAGCGGGTCAGACTGGGCTGGGAAGTACACTGGGGCAGGAACCAGAGGCGCACACAGTTGTGTACAGGGTTGGGTGGCGGCCCTGGTTCAGTCGCACCCCTGTAGTTCAACCACTTAACCCTCACATCACTTGGGCCAGTGCAATTTTTAAAGAACAGGCCCAAGGCAAGTGATCAGAGTCATTGGTGGTGCCCAAAAAAATAGCACCCACCAGTGACACAGACTCTCCTTGTCATTTAACAGTTAATCGTCCTGCTACAGGGATAGAAATCCCTTCAGCTTTTGTGAAATACAACTCCCAGCATGCTCAGTCATGGTGTAACTAGAAGTTTATAAACATCAAAATCCTTTTAAAAGGGCACCTGTCACCCAAAGAAATAATTTCATATAAAGGCATAAGGCCACATCATCATCATTTAATCATATAGGAGCAGCAAGTTACTTAGTGCTTTATATTAATATATTACAAGCAAGGGTCTTACAATCATTTTACATACAAGGATTACAGAATAAAAATGACAGCAGAGGGCCCTGGTAAAAGAGTTTACAATCTAAAGGATTAAGTGGTGTTACACAGGTATTGGAATTCGAACTTTTAATAAACTCTGACTTTTAATTCCTTGTATTTTTTTTTATAGAGAGACTTTTATGTCAATTTCACTATCCTAAAATACAGAACATGACAGCCAAATAATCTTGGCAGTTTGAAAAGGTACTATCATGGCCTTTTGTTCTGTGATATTAAATCCTCGGTAAAATGTAACTTGGGGTTTTCCATCATGAAGTAAATTTGGCTTCTGTGAAGCCCTCACAGCAAATGAGTCAGCCTTAGTGCTAAATGGGATCAGTGATGGTGTCACAGTGGCTGTATCCTTGTCTTGGTTGTACTGCTTTTTTATAGTATCTGACACCGTGACTGAAGGTTCAGTTACAGAAACCCGTAGGTTGTCTGAATAAACAAACAGAGAAGAAGAGATAGTAGAAAAATATAGAGGTACAAAGGGAGTTACAGAAAAAAAGACAAGGGATGCTGAAAACAATATCCAAGAGTATAATGCAATATATTTTTTAAATTAATTTTTGCCCCCCTTTCACTTGCTCCCCCTTTTGCTTACACTTAGTTCCGGCCCTGCTGTGTTTTAAACCAGCTATTTAAGATTGTGCTATTGTTTTCATTTAAATGGGGGTAAGTACTGGGTTGATATTTTGCTGGCCATGCCAGGTAATGTCACAGACTGAAAGTGAGCAGAGGGGGAGGTCAAGCTCTGTGGAGCGGGTCTGGGCCGGCGGGGCCCATGGGGGCTGGGGCCCACCGGGTTTTTCCCGACATACTGCTGGCCCAGTCCGATGCTGTATTAAATCACTGTTATTTGTAGTGTTATTCTCCTCTTTAAACTATTGACTTAAAAACTGAAAACAGAGTATTACACCTGGGTTGTGGCCTGCTATATTAGGTGGAAGCGATCTTGAATTATGTGGGATAGAGGGTCACAACAAAGGTCTAAAAAAATGATCATCAGTTGCATTGCCTGTCAACACTTACTCTTGGGCCTCACATTCAGAGCCACCATTAGGGGGGTACTAAAGTCAGGGGCTCCATGAGATGCAAAGGTGACTGTTTGGTATAATGGGGTTTGCAGGGTAGTTGGGTTGGGTGACCAGGGGCATATTTATATATAGGTACCCGAGGGTCTACGCCTATGGCGGCAGCTTTTTGGGGGCGGCCCTTGGGTGCCTATATAATTGAATACATTTTTTTAAAGAAAAATAAAAAGGGGTAAGCGCTACAGGCACCAGTGCATTGCAGACCATAAGTGCCAAACTCCGGAAGTGACCTCACAGGCACTCATATGTTGGGGGGTGCAGTAAGGTCCACTGCCTAGGATGGCACCTAAATACAACCCTAAAATGTGACAATGGATGCATGGTTCATTTTTTTCCATTCTACTTTGTAGGCCCATTATCCAGGGGGGCCAAGGTGACTGGTGACCTAATAATATAATTGTGGCCCTGATAATTTAGTAGTATCGGCCCCATGATTACTAATGGCAGCAATCATAACCACCTTGTGTCCCACTATTTCGGTCCTATGCTGATGTAGGCACAGGACCTCTGACTGCCCACTTGTGATTGGCACATTTTTATACAGTGAGGTCAGTGGAGCATTTAGAGAAAAATAATGTGAAAGTATTCTCCATCAAAACCTGAACCTTACCAGACTCTCTCTCTTTTCTTAGAATAGAACTTTCCCAGACTTAATACTTTCTCTATTTTTATGGTTGTTAAGGCTGCAAAGCAAGCTCCTGGTATCCTGGGAGCCAACCATTAGCAGCACAGGAATTACATTTATACAGAAAAGCTTACCTTTTATTTCAAGCAGGGTACATTGTTATATAGCTGTACATTTAAGGGAAAAATAAAAGGAAGAGAAAGCATGTTTATAAATAGGTTGTCGTTTCCTTTTTAGCAGTAAGAGCTCGTTATTCACCGTATAAAGCACAAAACTCATAATTCACATGCCCCCTCCACAAAAAAAAAAGAAAATGCTTTTAATCTTCCTTTCAGTCAAGTGATGTGTAATCGCAGCATGACATGGGAAAGGAATTCATTTTGTTGGAAAGGGAGGTTAAAAATGGATTTAAGGGGGCTACAAGTTCTCAAATATGTGGCCTGCATTTGTAAAAATTGGCTGAAACTTTTTGAATTTGTGCAAGTCAGTTTATGTTTAAAGAACATGTTTAGAGGCTTGCTAAAGTCTATAATCCGGAGAGGTTGTAGCTGGAGGCATTTTATGCAAACCTGGCGGGCACCTCACCCCCCCTCCCCCGTGGGGGGAAGGTGCAGTGACAAGAGGGGAAAATAGAGTGAACCCAGACTAGGGGTAGCCAGAAGACCCTTCAACAGGTTCCTGCCCAGTGCCCCCCCATCATTGCACCCTAGGCAGGTGCCTCTTCTGCCTACCACTAGGTCCAGCCCTGATTCTATGTAGGCACTCGAAGGCCCGTGCCTAGGGTAGCAGCTGTGGGGGATGGCACTTGGGTGTCAAAATAGCCAAAAAAAATGCTGCAGACACATAGGGCTAAGGGCAAGAGGGATCCCCCTACCTTTCCACAATTGGTGCATGTGTTGATCAGCAAGAGGAAGGGGTGGGCTGAGGCCTGGAGCCTAGGGCAACACCAGACGTAATTACAGCACTGCACTGGGTATTTTAACTCCTGTTATGACACAAAGCTTCTGTGTCATTTATCACAATCAATGGTTCTTTGCCACATTTTATTTCAATAGCTCCCTGATGGGTTTCAACAGTCCCAGCACACTGTCTGACGGTGAAGCACGGAACCAAATAGAGGGTTTTTTCTTGCACTCGGCTAATAAATGGTGCAGGGCTCTGCCTGTGTGCCTCTGTTCTTTTTGGTGCTGCCCAGAAATGAGTTAGGTAACCTACCACATCTTCAAGACTAAGGCAGGGAAATATATTCCATTCACATCATGTGAACCAGTCAGGAACTCCTGCCATCAAGGAGGGCTGCTTTAGGATGCCATAGACAGCCACTACTTTTTGGCCTGGTGGGGGGCTGTTTGGGCCTCTACTTGGTTCCTAAAATGCCATCGCCATTAGGGATGTACCGAATTCTGGATTCGGCCAAATGTGAGTTATTTTTACTAGGTTTCGGCCAAATGTGAGCTATTTTTACCAGGATTCTGCCAAAACTAGGGTTTCCACCTGTCTGGTTTTTGAAGTGCTGCTAGGAAAACTGGGCAGGATTCCCGCTCCTGACATCACGACTTGCCGCATTGCATCACAGCCCCACCCCCTGCCCGGTTTCAACCAGGCCAAAAAATGGCAACCCTAGCCGAATCCAAGAGCCTGGTATTTCTGACACCTTTTCTGGTGCAGAAGAAGGGTTCAGATTTAGTTAGGTATTCAGCCAAACCCGTACCCCTGGATTTGGCCAAACCTTAAAAAGCAGGGCTCATCCCTAATTACCAGGGTCTATTTGAATCTCATTCTGGCCCTAACTACCATGCCTTACTTGTTTTAATTCTTGCCTGGCAGCAAGATGAATGGCAGTGCCTTTATAGGGATTCTGTCATGATTTATATGGTGTCGTTTTTATTTCTAAATTACACTGTTTACGCTGCAAATAATTCACTCTAGCCTGTAAAATGTAATTCCTAACCCAACAAATGTATTTTTTTAGTTGTAATATTGTTCTGTTGATGGGCTTAGGGTGGCCACCTTTTTTGTTTGGGGGAAATGGGCAGGGGGCGGGCCAGTGATGTAGGAGGGCGGCTGGATGATGTCAAGGGTGGGGCTGAAAGAGGGGTTGATGTAGGGGGCATGGCTGATGACTTGGCAATCAGTGATTGACTGATCCCCATGACATTTACTTCAATGTCCTGTCCAGATAGGCACTTACCTGGGCAGCCCTTCCCAAACCTGGGCTGTCTGGCTGAAATCCAGACAGGTGGCAACCCTAGATGAGCTGCTGGGGGGGGGGTTGAGGGAGGGGTTGATATCAACTTGCAGTGCAGCAGTAAAGAGTGACTGAAGTTTATCAGAGCACAAGTCACATGACTGAGGGCACCTGGAAAACTGACAAAATGTCTAGCCCAATGTCAGATTTCATAATCAAATATAAAAAAAATCAGTTTGCTCTTTTGAGAAACGGATTTCAGTGCACAATTCTGCTGAAGCACCACCATTGCTATTAAAAAAAATATAATTTCCCATGACAGTACCCCTTTAAGTACCACAGATCTGGGAGGTGATACCCAGTAAACCTGACTTTCATATACAGGCTTCAACCTAGTGTTTAAAAGATTAACAAGTATAAGGGGGCCAAGCCACTTTATGTCTAGTTACGATACGTCACTGGCAGCAGGAAAATATCAAGCAATACCAGGTATGTCAATCCAGAGCCACTCCCATTGAACGTGCAGATGCTGTGTAGCCCCGCCCCCTGCTGACCAGGCACTAACTAGTACAATAACACTCTCTGGACTGTACCATATTCTCTTTAGTGCTAGGGCAAAGGACTCACACTCCAGTATTGATGAAACCTAATCGTGTGTCGGTTCCCAGGATTCTTCCAGAAACCCCAGGACCTTCCCAGTGATCAAGACGATATCCGGGTAAGCAATAGGTTAACACAGAGGGGGGCGGAACTCTGGTAAAAGAGTCTTGTCAGGAGGATAGCGAGAAGCGCCACCACCCAGTGACAGGGGGTTTGGGGTGTTCGTACAGTGAATTCCCACTTCCCAGGAAGTCACCGGGCGTGCTGTATAGTTATTTCATGAGCAGAACAGGTCAACCACCCCCACACCTATAATCCCTTTCTTCTATAACTCCCTGCTGCGTCTAACGCCTTCCAGTTACTCACTACCATTATGTATTGCTTTACTTCCCTATTCCTCCTACTTGCTCTCTCCAAAACTCCATACACTGTATCATTATAACTCCTCCTACAGCTCTGTAGCCTATCCTCTCCCTATACTTGCCACATACACTGTATCCTGACCTCTCTTTATAACTGCTCCATACACTGTATCATCTCCTTATAACTCCTACTGCTCCATACACTGTATCCTCTCCCTATAACAACTCCTAAGGCTCCATACACTGTATCCTCTCTCTGTAGCTCCTGTTACTGCTCCATACACTGTATCTTCTCCTTATAACCCCTCCTACTGCTCCATACACTGTATCCCCTCCTTATAACTCCTCCTACTGCTCCATACGCTGTATCCTCTCCTTATAACCCCTCCTACTGCTCCATACACTGTATCCCCTCCTTATAACTCCTCCTATTGCTCCATAAGCTGTATCCTCTCCTTATAAGCCCTCCTACTGCTCCATACGCTGTATCCTCTCCTTATAACCCCTCCTACTGCTCCATACACTGGATCCCCTCCTTATAACTCCTCCTACTGCTCCATACGCTGTATCCTCTCCGTATAACCCCTCCTACTGCTCCATAAGATGTATCCTCTCCTTATAACCCCTCCTACTGCTCCATACACTGTATCGCCTCCTTATAACCCCTCCTACTGCTCCATACACTGTATCCCCTCCTTATAACCCCTCCTACTGCTCCATACGCTGTATCCTCTCCTTATAACCCCTCCTACTGCTCCATACGCTGTATCCTCTCCTTATAACCCCCCCTATTGCTCCATACACTGTATGCCCTCCTTATAACTCCTCCTACTGCTCCATACTCTGTATCCCCTCCTTAGAACTCCTCCTACTGCTCCATACGCTGTATCCTCTCCTTATAACCCTTCCTACCGCTCTATACACTGTATCCTCTCCTTATAACCCCTCCTACTGCTCCATACACTGTATCCCCTCCTTATAACTCCTCCTACTGCTCCATACGCTGTATCCTCTCTTTATAACCCCTCCTACTGCTCCATACACTGTATCCTCTCCTTATAACCCCTCTTACTGCTCCATACACTGTATCCCCACCTTATAACTCTTCCTACTGCTCCATACACTGTATCCCCTCCTTATAACTCCTCCTATTGCTCCATACGCAGTATCCCCTCCTTAGAACTCCTCCTACTGCTCCATACGCTGTATCCTCTCCTTATAACCCCTCCTACTGCTCCATACATTGTATCCCCTCCTTATAACTCTTCCTACTGCTCCAAACACTGTATCCCCTCCTTATAACTCCTCCTACTGCTCCATACGCAGTATCCCCTCCTTAGAACTCCTCCTACTGCTCCATATGCTGTATCCTCTCCTTATAACCCCTCCTACTGCTCTATTCGCTGTATCCTCTCCTTATAACCCCTCCTACTGCTC
Source organism: Xenopus laevis (assembly GCF_017654675.1). NCBI lineage: Eukaryota > Metazoa > Chordata > Amphibia > Anura > Pipidae > Xenopus > Xenopus laevis. The sequence continues at coordinate 37,678,245 of NC_054386.1, read as the reverse complement.
CATACACTGTATCCCCTCCTTATAACTCCTCCTACTGCTCCATACGCTGTATCCTCTCCTTATAACCCCTCCTACTGCTCTATACACTGTATCCTCTCCTTATAACCCCTCCTACTGCTCTATACACTGTATCATCTCCTTATAACCCCTCCTACTGCTCCATACACTGTATCCCCTCCTTATAACTCCTCCTACTGCTCCATATACTGTATCCTCTCCTTATAACCCCTCCTACTGCTCCATACACTGTATCCCCTCCTTATAACTCCTCCTACTGCTCCATATACTGTATCCTCTCCTTATAACCCCTCCTACTGCTCCATACACTGTATCCCCTCCTTATAACTCCTCCTACTGTTCCATATAGTGTATCCCCTCCTTATAACTCCTCCTACTGCTCCATATACTGTATCCCCTCCTTATAACTCCTCCTACTGCTCCATACACTGAATCCTCTCCTTATAACCCCTCCTACTGCTCTATACACTGTATCCTCTCCTTATAACCTCTCCTACTGCTCCATACACTGTATCCCCTCCTTATAATTCCTCCTACTGCTCCATACGTTGTATCCTCTCTTTATAACCCCTCCTACTGCTCCATACGCTGTATCCTCTCCTTATAACCCCTCCTACCGCTCCATACACTGTATCCCCTCCTACTGCTCCATACGCTGTATCCTTTCCTTATAACCCTCCTACCGCGCCATACACTGTATCCTCTCTTTATAACCCCTCCTACTGCTCAATACACTGTATCCTCTCCTTATAACCCCTCCTACTGCTCTATACACTGTATCCCCTCCTTATAACTCCTCCTACTGCTCCATATACTGTATCCTCTCCTTATAACCCCTCCTACTGCTCCATACACTGTATCCTCTCCTTATAACCCCTCCTACTGCTCCATACACTGAATCCTCTCCTTATAACCCCTCCTGCTGCTCCATACACTCAATCCTCACCTTATAACTCCTTCTACTGTTCCATACACTATATCCTCTCCTTATCGCTCCTTCTATTGCTTGATACACTATCCTCTCCCTGTAGCTCCTCCTACTGATCCATACTCTGTATCCTTTCCTTATAATTTTTCCTACTGCTCCATATACTGCAAGTAAGGGTTGTGATTGGATATTTGATATTTCATGTCTCCTAGGGCTCGGGATAATGGCCCTGTGCTTCAGACAGCATTTTGGGTGCTGAGCTACCCCTTAAAACTGAAATACACACATTGGCGCCAATGCTGACAAGCCAGAACAAGTGCACAGAGAGAGAGAGAGAGAGAGGAAGTCGGGGATAGTTATCAGCACCATGGTAAGCGTTTGACCACATTACTCACTGCTCCCTTCCTTCTGACAGTGATTCTGCATTTCTCAATTATTGGGTTATTACTCCATATCAATTCAGCCTAAATCTGTACAGCTGATGAACATAGCTACACCGGTCCCTGTAACTCTTGCACACACACACACACATATATATATATATATATATAGACAAATACAAGATTCCTCTGCACTCAACCCATTATCAATATATTTAAGACAGAGACATTTTGTGCACACTGCCACTGAAAAATGCCTTACCCTTTAAACAAAACAGGGATTGTTTTTCCATATATTGCAATATATTTAAGCTGGCCAACTACGTCAAAGTCATCCCATATCTGGCCAGTCCTATGCTCAATTTTCATTTGATTCATTAAGAATTCTATGGTTTCATTATACATTTTATAAAAGGGACGAATACGTTTTACCTGCAACTTACTAGCTGCTTTCAAAGTAAAACTCCCAAACTTGGCTGCCCTTTTATTAGACACCAGTGGGATCACCTGACTATAGTTGGAGGGGGTGGGAGCTACAACATGGAGCTGGTCACTGCTCTTGTAGAACTATAACAAACAAGGGAAAGTTGTGCTCACCACTAGTTTTTAAAATCATTAGGCGGGGGTGCAATGAGGGTGTGACCACAAAATACATATAGACAAATACAAGATTCCTCTGCACTCAACCCATTATCAATATATTTAAGACAGAGACATTTTGTGCACACTGCCACTGAAAAATGCCTTACCCTTTAAACAAAACAGGGATTGTTTGTCCATATATTGCAATATATTTAAGCTGGCCAACTACGTCAAAGTCATCCCATATCTGGCCAGTCCTATGCTCAATTTTCATTTGATTCATTAAGAATTCTATGGTTTCATTATACATTTTATAAAAGGGACGAATACGTTTTACCTGCAACTTACTAGCTGCTTTCAAAGTAAAACTCCCAAACTTGGCTGCCCTTTTATTAGACACCAGTGGGATCACCTGACTATAGTTGGAGGGGGTGGGAGCTACAACATGGAGCTGGTCACTGCTCTTGTAGAACTATAACAAACAAGGGAAAGTTGTGCTCACCACTAGTTTTTAAAATCATTAGGCGGGGGTGCAATGAGGGTGTGACCACAAAATACATATAGACAAATACAAGATTCCTCTGCACTCAACCCATTATCAATATATTTAAGACAGAGACATTTTGTGCACACTGCCACTGAAAATGCCTTACCCTTTAAACAAAACAGGGATTGTTTGTCCATATATTGCAATATATTTAAGCTGGCCAACTACGTCAAAGTCATCCCATATCTGGCCAGTCCTATGCTCAATTTTCATTTGATTCATTAAGAATTCTATGGTTTCATTATACATTTTATAAAAGGGACGAATACGTTTTACCTGCAACTTACTAGCTGCTTTCAAAGTAAAACTCCCAAACTTGGCTGCCCTTTTATTAGACACCAGTGGGATCACCTGACTATAGTTGGAGGGGGTGGGAGCTACAACATGGAGCTGGTCACTGCTCTTGTAGAACTATAACAAACAAGGGAAAGTTGTGCTCACCACTAGTTTTTAAAATCATTAGGCGGGGGTGCAATGAGGGTGTGACCACAAAATACATATAGACAAATACAAGATTCCTCTGCACTCAACCCATTATCAATATATTTAAGACAGAGACATTTTGTGCACACTGCCACTGAAAAATGCCTTACCCTTTAAACAAAACAGGGATTGTTTGTCCATATATTGCAATATATTTAAGCTGGCCAACTACGTCAAAGTCATCCCATATATATATATAAATCTCATTTTGCAAATAGGATCTTCACTCTCATTATAGGTAAAAAAAAAACTTGTTTATTTCCAATGGTATGTGAAGAAATATGTTTTTTTTTACCTGAGAGTGATGATCGTGTTTGCAAAATTGTACATATTTTTGACCATACCCCTTAGATAAGTATTTTTGACACTTTTTTAAAGATATATATAAATATGTTCTATACATTGTTAAAGGGGTTGTTCACCTTTTAGTTAAATTTTAGTATGATGTAGAGAGTGATATTCTGAGACAATTTGCATTTGGTTTTTCTTTTCTATCATTTGTGGTTTTTGAGGTGTTTAGCTTTTAATTCAGCAGCTCTCCAGTTGGCAGTTTCAGCAAAGTGGTTGCTAGGGTCCAAATTACCCTAGCAACTATGCATTGATTTGAATAAGAGACTGGAATATGAATAGGTGAGGCCTGAATAGAAAGATGCGTAATTAAAAGTACCAAGTACTATTGCTTCTATAGCCTTATAGATCATTTGTTTTTAGATGGGGTCAGTGCTCCCCATTTGGAATTGGCAAAAAAAAGAAGGCATGTAATTCAAAAACTATCAAATGCAGGTCAGTTGAAAAGTTGCTTAGATTGGCATACTAAAAGTTAACTTGAACCACTCCTTTATTGTATGGTGTTCTTTAAACTCAATATCCCTAAGCTTCCTTATCTACTCCCCACCAATCAGCCTTGTGACTGAGGCTGTGTAATCGTATAAGGAGCACCCCAAAACGAGGATAGTGACCGTTCAACTGCTTTTCAACACAGTTGCAGAATAGTTACAATTCTCTTTTGAGATGCCAAGAATATGACAGGGGCATCATTGGGATCATGGGAGGAATCAGCCTGAAGGCTGGAATATGAATAGGAGAGGGGTTGTTTAGCATTAACGATACGTTTTTAGTCTTACAGAGCATTTTTAATGGCTGGAAAGAGTCAAAGGAAGGGGGAAAAAAAGGTATAAATAAAATGAAGACCATTTGATAAATTGCTTAGAATTGGCCATTCTAGTCTAAAAAGTTAATATAAAGGTAAACCACCCCTTTAAATATAAAAGATAACTGATGAATAGTGCTACAGTCAATGACCCCCTGTGCAAGTAACCTTGTGATTGCAGATCTGCCAAAGCACTCGGTAGAAGGCTCTTTAGCTTTTGGTTCCTCCCATGATCCCATGATGCCCCTGTCATATTCTTGGCATTCCAAAATAGACTATCCTGCCATTGTGTTGAAAAGTCGTTGAGTGATCACTGCCCTCGTTTTGGGGTGCTCCGTATGCTATTTCACAGCCTCAGTCACAAGGCTGATTGGTGGGGAGTTGAGAAGGGAGCTGAGGCATATTGAGTTTAAAGATCACGAGTGTTGGGCGAATTTGACCCGTTTTGCTTCGCCAAAAATTCCAGAAAAGGCGAAAACTGCATTAAAGTCTAGAGGTGACAATTTTTTTTTCTATAGGCATCATTTTAGTGGCGAAACTTGGTAAAAAAAGTTTGCTCGTCACTAAAGATCACCATACTTTTAGTATGATATCAAATTCTAAGCAGCTTCATTTTATTCTATTTTATAGTTCTTGCATTATTTGGCTTTTTCTTCTTACTCTTTCCCAATTTCAAATAGGGGTCACTGACCCTATCTAAAAAACAAATGCTCTCTAAGGCTATAGTAGCAATAGTTATTGCTAATTCTTATTACTCATCTTTCTATTCAGGCCTTTCCTATTCATATTCCAGTTTCTTATTCAAATCAATGCATAGTTGCTAGGGTAATTAGGACCCTAGCAACCAGATTGCAGAAATTCTGAACTTTCTGGATAACGGGTTTCCGGATAACGGATCCCATACCTGTATTACTATTTTGGGATAAGGACCTATGGCAAAGGGCATAGCTAAATATCAGAAGAATGACTTAATGGGTGTATTGTGCTAAAGATTTAATTGATGCTGCATCTGTATTTACCACAAGATACAGTCACACTAACAACCATATTTTTTGCCAATGGCTGCAGGTATTTGAGGCTGTGAGTGCATGACTTGGTGCGGCAATATGAATTTTCAGGATTCAGAGAGCAGGAGTGAGACAGTGAGCCTTGACCCCAGGGAATCTTTACACTCAGGTGAGCAAAAATATCCAGAAAACCAAAGAAACCCCTTTTGCAGCACTTCTCACCATACGCACAATCCATATCCGTAAGGATATAACATTTACTATATTTAATTGGGATTGATACAGATACAGTATATTAAGGAGATTATTTATCAAAATCTGAAAAATAGTCGGTAAAATAGTCAAACCAAATCCGCACATTTTTTTCCCCCTTATTTATCAATGCATCATTTATCAAAAATTTCCTGTGCTGAAAAAAACTCGATAAAATCGTGAAAAATTTGAATCGTACAAAGTTTTCGGTTTTGACGCCCGAAAACTCAGATTTTTGGGATTTTTGGGCGAAAACCACAAAATCTTTGGATTATTGCACAAAACCCAGCGCAGGTTATCTTCAGGACTTCCATGAACTCGGCAGGTCTGAGTTGGAGTACTTGTTTATTCTGACTTTTAACACCATCAGGGTTTAACAATGAGGTGCACCGAATCCAATATTTGGGATTTAGTTGAATCCCTGAATCCTTCATGAAAGATTCAGCAGAATATCGAACGGAATCCAAATCCTAATTTGCATATGCAGGACAGGATGGGAAAAAGTGGAAAAAAATGTTACTTCCTTTTTTTGTGACAAAAAGTTATGTGATTTCCCTTACCGTCCCTAATTTGCCTATGCAAATTAGGATTTGGATTTGGTTCAGGCCAGGCACAAGGATTTGGCTGAATCTGAATCCCGCTGAAAAAGGTTGAATCCTGGCTGAATCCCAAACCGAATCCTGGATTCGGTGCATCCCTATTTAATAAATTCCAAAAAATTCTAGTTTTTTTCCACTAAAAATTTTGCATTTTATACAAAAAAAACCTCAAATTTTTGAGTTTTTGGCATTCGGACTTTAATAAATAACCCCCTAAGTGTCCCCTGTCTTATTTGTTATAGGATATGGTTCCATTTGCTTTGGGGGTTTTACCCTGAACAAATAGTTTCAGCCCCAAACTTTTCTTGTTCTGTACCATCTGCACTTTATATACTGCATGGCTCATGCTTGGATAGAAAAGTAATACATTATTAAAAAGGTAATGAATCCCAAGCATATGGCACGTACAGTGCACTATTGTTGGCAGTCCAAGCAGACAATACTATGATGCACAGAACCATGACAGAAACCTCCTAAATGAAAGGCTGCGTTGCCTGCATCTGTTTGTTGCATCTGTTTTCATGTAAAGGGCAAGTAGACCCCCAGCGTGGGGTTAGACTATAGAATATAACATATAACATTTCCTGGTGCGTTTGATATTGACTTGCCCTTTATTTGTCATTGTGCATAAGCAAATATTGAGAGTAAGGTGGAGAACAATTCAAAATTGAACCTTCAATGGTGGTACTGACCTCCCTAGACACCAGCTGCAAAAATAAAAGATTGAGTAGCAACACACACTCAGTAATAAGCAGGTCCTGTTTATTGTGACAGCCAGTGCTTCCATTTTTCATCCAGGCAAGGGAAGGTTATCCTCTGTGGTCACAAAGTACCCGTCTGCATGTGATTGAGTGTGTGCAGCTCCTTGATCTTCTGTTCTTGATTGTATGTTGGGTTACAGAGAACCACTGCTTCAATTTAAGCTAAAAGGTGATATTCCTTCCCTAACAACACACAGGTCTGTACAATGGGCGCTTGCTGGTAGCGCTTCCGTACACATCTAGAGCTGAGCGCATGGAACAATGTTTAAGAAAACTCCAGAACTTTGGAATCCAGGTGAGAAAAGTTATAGTAGAGTGGGAGTTTAGGCTCAGGACTGTTTATGCCTTAAAGCTGAGAAACTCTGTTTTTAGATAATTAAATGGCAAAGGGAGTGAAGCAGACTGAGAGGGTTGATAAGAAGTTCAGAATTTCATTGTACTAATTTGTTATTGGTATTTCCTTGCTCTGTTTAATCACTAACTGGCCATTTTTGCAGAGAAAAACCTGTCTGTGCCTTATTGGTCCCCTTCAGAGGTGTTGCGCCCCCAATCACAAATTGCACCACTGGGGACGCCCAAATGACTCCATCTGACTTGTTCTGTAAAGCGGAGAAGCACAGCAGGGTTGTGGGTGGGGCTCCATCTTTTGCTGCTTCAGTCCTCAGGAATC